>NW_011494900.1:4016747-4018371 GCF_000754665.1 Bison bison bison | reverse complement strand
GCCAACAAAGGTCTGTCTAGTCAAGGCTATGGTTTTTCCAGTGGTCATGTATGGATGTGAGAGTTGGACTGTGAAGAAAGCTGAGTGCCGAAGAATTGATGCTTTTGAACTGTGGTGTTGGAGAAGACTCTTGAGAGTCCCTTGGACTGCAAGGAGGTCAAACCAGTCAACCCTAAAGGAAATCAGTCCTGAATATTCATTGGAAGGACTGGTGCTGAAGCTGAAGCTCTAATACTTTGGCCACCTGATGCGAAGAACTGACTCATTGGAAAAGTCCTTGGTGCTGGGAAAGATTGAAGTCAGAAGAAGGGGATGACAGAGGATGAGATGGTTGGATGGCATCACCAACTCTATGGACATGAGTTTGAGCAAGCTCTGGGAGTTGGTATAGGGAAGCCTGGCGTGCTGCAGTCCATGGGGTCACAGAGTTGGATACGACTGAGCGACTGAACTGAACTGAAAATGTGAGGCACAGGCATGAGAAAGTTGAACTAAGAGTGAGTGGAAAGTTTATACGAGTTTAATGGAGGAGGTGGTGGCTGGGCCCAGGACCTGTGTCCCCGTGGAAGGCTTGGAAATGCTAAAGCTCTTGAGTGCTGGGAGGACACACAGAGGGTCCTAGCTGTTTTCCTTAGGCTGGATAATTTTTTTTAATATGAAAAAATATACATTTTAGAACTAATAGTATATAACTGTTACTTACAAAGATATTAGAAAAAAGAGGTTTAAATTTGCAGATCAATTTAGGAACAACGAAAATTGTTCCACTGAATAACATTTCAGTTACAGACTGAGTCTTAAATTAAGTGCAGAACTGCAAAAAGATTAAGTAACATGAGTAATCATTAAATTTTAAAACTAGGAAGGTCCTCAGAACTGCCAAAGATGTTAACAAATGATCATTCATTTAGTATTTGTTTTCATACCGATTGTAAGCCAGGCATTATTAGATGTTGGGTATATAGCCATGGATGCAAACACTGGTCCTCTGCCTTCACTGAGCTTAGTTTGGGGGGCAGTGCAGTTTATAGGTTTGCCGACAGCAGTGAACACTTCAAAGAAAAAGTACAGAGCTGTGGAAGAGTGGAACTAGAGGTTCCTAATTGAGAGTGGGAAGGGTCTGTAAGGAGTTGAAGAAAAGCCACTGAGTGGGTATAAATTAATGAGGTAAAAAGGAGACAAGAAACAGCTTGTGCAAAAAACCTGAGCAGGAGAGATGGAGCCAGTCAGTGAAAGAAACAGAGTGTAGGGGGGGTGACTTCATTTGAGGTAAGACTGGATGATGCAGGGCCTCATAAGCCATAACATTTTGGATTTTTACTCTCAGCCCAGGGGGAAGCCACCAGAGGGTTTTAATGGGGAAAGTGACCTTGGCTGCTCTGTGAAGCCTAGATTGGAGTAAGGTTCAAAGTGAAGAAGCCCCCTCAGGAGTCTGCTGCTAATTGAGACCAGCTAAGGCAGAAGTGAAGAGGAACTAAAAAGCCTCTTGATGAAAGTGAAAGAGGAGAGTGAAAAAGTTGGCTTAAAGCTCAACATTCAGAAAACTAAGATCATGGCATCTGGTCCCATCACTTCATGGGAAATAGATGGGAAAACAGTGGAAACAGTGTCAGACTTTATTTTT
>NW_011494900.1:4015919-4016647 GCF_000754665.1 Bison bison bison | reverse complement strand
CTGTATGCCGGTCAAGAAGCAACAGTTAGAACTGTACATGGAACAACAGATTGGTTCCAAATCGGAAAAGGAATACGTCAAGACTGTATATTGTTATCTTGCTTATTTAACTTATATGCAGAGTACATCATGAGAAGCACTGGACTGGCTGAAGCACAAGCTCTAATCAGGATTGCTGGGAGAAATATCAGTAACCTCAGATATGCAGATGACACGACCCTTACGACAGAAAGCAAAGAACTAAAGAGCCTCTTGATGAACGTGAAAGAGGAGAGTGAAAAAATTGGCTTAAATCTCAACATTTAAAAAACTAAGATCATGGCACCTGGTCCCATCATTTCATGGCAGATGGGAAACAATGGAAACAGTGAGAGACTTTATTTTCTTGGGCTCCAAAATCACTGCAGATGGTGACTGCAGCCATGAAATTAAAAGATGCTTGCTGCTTGGAAGGAAAGCTATGACCAACCTAGACAACATATTAAAATACAGAGATATTACTTTGCCAACAAAGGTCTGTCTAGTCAAGGCTATGGTTTTTCCAGTGGTCATGTATGGATGTGAGAGTTGGACTGTGAAGAAAGCTGAGCGCCGAAGAATTGATGCTTTTGAACTGTGGTGTTGGAGGAGACTATTGAGGGTCCCGTGGCCTGCAAGGAGATCCAACCAGTCCATTCTGAAGGAGATCAGTCCTGGGTGTTCTTTGGAAGGAATGGTGCTAAAGCTGA
>NW_011494900.1:4006564-4015680 GCF_000754665.1 Bison bison bison | reverse complement strand
GTTGGTGATGGACAGGGAGGCCTGGCGTGCTGCGATTCATGGGGTCGCAAAGAGTCGGACACGACTGAGCGACTGAACTGAAGGTGACAATCTGACCTGAGCATTGTGACTGAAAGTATGTGTTCTTGAGGATAATCTGTATTAACCGAAGTCTTAATTTGTGTACATTTGGACCCAGCAATTCCATTTTCGGGTATTTATTCTAAAGGAATAATCTTAGATGTGTGCAAAAGTTGAACCACTGGTATGTTTAAATATTTATATTTAATATTATGTATTAAATATAAATAATAGAGGATAGGAATAAGAAATTGGTTTGAAAGATTATAGTATTTTCAAAAAGTGGAAAGGAAAGAGGAAAATCATACCCCCTTGAAGATTTGTTTAGATAAGGAGAGTTCTCTGTGTGTTTGAGTGGGTACTAGGGAAAAGACGCTGAAAATACAGAATTGAGAAGAGATGCTCATGAAACAAATTTGGGGAGGAGAGATCTAGGACCAGGGGACAGATGGTACTTTGCACAGTTGCAGGAGCTTCTGGTGTAAAAATGAACTTCCGTTCTACAGTGTGATTTCTGTTTTGAGTACTAGCCTGGGAATCTTTAAGCCATGCCTTGTAACATTGTTATTGGGTGGAAAGTGCTTTTCATACCAGAGAGTTGTAAATGAATTTTTAGTGTGCAGTCAGCCCATGAATTTGCTTGCCTGTAAATTTGAGTTTCCCTGGGTAAGGATCAACTGAGCAGGATGAATTTTTGAGAAAACACTTTCTCTCTCCCTTTTCCCCTCTCCCCACTTCTGTCCCTATCCCCTTCTTTTTCGCTTCCTTTTCCTCCCTTCCTTCCTTCCCCTTGCATCCCTCCCTCTTCCTCTGATCCGCCTCTAACATTTACACTTTATGATATATTCAGAGCGGAAAAGCAGTCAAATACTTAAAGAAAATCAGCGTCCTCCTTCCCTCCCTCCCTCCCATATTGCCTTTGTGACAGTTTTTATGCCTGTGTAGTGGAGATATTTTCCTATGTGGTGTGCCTTAATGCCCCTCTGCAAGTTTCAGATGTTATGTATTCTTTGCATTAGTAAAAATATCTAGGCCAGTTTCAGGCACAGAGGTATTTAACACCCTGGTTTCCACTCCCTCCATAGTATTGATGCTTAAGTAAAACCAGTTAACTGTTATTTCCTTTCTAGTGCCTGTTTTAAGTAGGTTTTGTGTGTGTGTGTGGGGGGGGGGGGGGGGGGGGTTGTTGTTGCTATTGTTGGGTTTTTTGTTGTTGTTTGCTGCTGCTTTGCAAATACTGCTGCTTTATAGTAATGATTAGCTGGAATATTCGTAGAGGAGTTTGAATTTGACTTTTTGGTAAGCTTGCAGTTATCATCTCTGGTATTTCCTTGAATATTTCCTTTTCCTATCAGTATAATTAAAAAAAAAAACAAAACTGTAGCTTTACAGAATTTCCAAAATAGTTACTGAAGTTAACTGAGTATTTTTTAAATTGTTGCTTCTCCCAGGATGCAGTTGCTTTAACTCTTTCCTTATAAAACCGGGTTTTAAAATCCATGCCTATATGTATTGTGTGTTTCATATATCCGTGTGTGGATATGAGTGTATTTTGAAGCTAGTGGGTGTTTTACCTATTCGGCTTTGTAGAGTTAGTTCTCAAAAGTTACCAGCTTCCTGGATATTTTATTATAACTCCATAATACATTATGGTGTAAAGGTCAAAATGTTTCTACCAGGCAATTTTTTACTATTTATATATGGAGTACCCCAAGTACAATATTATTTTCTGAGAAAACAAGTTTAATTATTGAGACTTTGAAAAAATATTGTGGATTAGAAGATGTGGTTAGGTTTCACCTAGATTATTAAATGTTTATTTCCGCAAATGAGCATACTTTCCAGATTTTATCTGTATTGACTTAAGTTATTGGAATTCCTGGGATAAATAGTAGTAAAATGCTCTTTAAATATTTGTCTGTCATATACTTGAGTATGTTAAAATGGTGTAATTAGAAACAGTGCGGTTTTCATGAATGTGTTAATGCAGTGCTTAATGTCTTGAGATGCTTTTTATTAACTACCTAGAAACAAAGGAAGGTCTGCAGTAAGATTACTAGTAAGCCTGCACCTTCTAAATAGAACCTTACTTTTTAAAGACATTGTTAAACTAGTGTTATCAGGCAGCATTTAACACTCTCCATGTTACAGTGTAAATTCAACAACATAGTATGATTCGTAATAATATTTTCATATCTTGCTTAAGTCATTCGGGGATTTTAGCAGTTATCTTTTTAGCTACAAGTCCATTGAAAGTATGAAGTAAAACCATATTGTTCTTGAAAATTATTTTTCACGTATAAATTTCATTCTCCTTATTTTTCCTTCTGTTTTCAGTCGTGAGATGGAGAATAAAGAAACTCTCAAGGGACTGCACAAGATGGACGATCGCCCAGAAGAACGAATGATCAGGGAGAAACTGAAGGCCACCTGTATGCCAGCCTGGAAGCACGAATGGCTGGAACGGAGAAACAGGAGAGGCCCTGTGGTGAGTTACGTGCTAGAAGGAAGAAAGCATAGGAGGAAGTGGAAAATTAAGCATAAATAGATCCTCTTGTAAACTCCCCCCCCCTTCATTTTAAATGCAATGCAGTTTTATTTGCTTTGACATTTTCTAGACATTTGAACAAAATGTAGCTAATGCTGTGCTCATTAAGCAACTTAAACTGTTCTAAGGAGTAATCCCTCTGGTTGAGTGGGAGAGGTAATGCTTAAAGCAACACTGCCCTCTAATGTCTGTGTCTCTAAAATCCTTTAATTAGCAATTTGTACTGTACTTAAAAAAGAAAAACGATTTTTCCAATTTTATTTTGAAGTTTTATCTCTAAGGTAGGATCTAAGGATCTTAATTCTAAATCTTTTAAATTCATGTATGACAACATTTTAAAATGCATTATGTAAATATTATCAACATTCATTTGATGTAGCCTAAATGACTGAAATCTGTGTGGTTAAAAATAGCCTTACACTTACAGCTTAAACTAATAAAGAAAAGTTGATAGATTTTCTGTTGTATAATATTGCATAATTTTAAAAACAGTTCTTGTCTTAATCTTATGTTCACATTTCTTTTTTTATTTTTTAAGTAATAAAATACTGGCATTTTAATTTAGGTGGTAAAACCAATCCCTATTAAAGGAGATGGATCTGAAATTAATAACTTGGCAGCCGAGTCTCAAGGAGAGGGCCCAGCGAGCGCTGCTTCCTCAGCTCCCAAAGGCCGACGCAGCCCTTCCCCTGGCAGCTCCCCCTCAGGTCGCACAGTGAAATCTGAATCTCCAGGAGTAAGGAGGAAAAGAGTTTCTCCGGTGCCCGTAAGTTAATGTTTTAGCAAATGTGCTAAGTTTCTACAGTTTTAAAACATACTTATAACACAGGAAGGATTGGCAAACCATCTGTTAGAGCAACATTCCCAAAGTGTGCCCACAGACCCTTGGCTCAGGGTACCTGCCCTCAGATGCTTTCTGTGGATCCATTAGGTCAAAACTAATTCTGTAATAAAACTGAGATGTTATTTGCCTCTTGCACTGCATTGACATTTACAGTGGTGAGTAAAGCTGCTGGTGCATTTGCCTGAATTAAAGCTACGACGGTAGAAACTGTATTCCTCACTTGGGTATTTGACAGACATTTTTCTTACAAAGAATTAAGTAAGACTCACTTTAAGGAAAACAACTCATCTGTTTGTTCACTAGTGGTAAAACTTGAGATTTCAAGCAAAAATTAGAGTTTTGGAAAACTCATATCCAACCACTGTCAGCTTGATAGCTTCTCAGTACTTAGACTTTTAATAGGCCAATAGTATTATCACTTGTGGGTTTTTTTTTTTTTTTGTATATTGTGCCATGAAATATATGAACTTTTAGAAGATGTACCATTTCTTTGATGTAGTATCAAAGACAAATATTCATTATTATTTGAAAAGGATTTCCCAAATACATATCTATGTGAGGCCAGATTCTCTTCATGTACTCAACCAAAATACCATGTCACAGCAGACTGAACGCAGAAGGATGGATGAGAATCTCAGTATTGAGATTCAGTACTCTGATTCAGTCTCCGTATTGAGCCAGACATCAAAGAGATTTGTAAAAAGATAGGTCCTGACCCTCCAAGACAGAGAGATTACTACTGGTAGGAATGCGAGTTAAAACTTTCTAACCTTGAAAAGCAAATGAGTGATGGCAA
The DNA here is from genome assembly GCF_000754665.1 of Bison bison bison. Lineage (NCBI taxonomy): Eukaryota > Metazoa > Chordata > Mammalia > Artiodactyla > Bovidae > Bison > Bison bison. Next base: position 4,011,432 of record NW_011494900.1, on the reverse strand, counting down.
AATAATTGTGGTATAGTGACCAGAAGGGGGAGATTTGGGTTTCCTCACACCTAAGGTTGTTAAAGCACATAAATGCTTCAGAAAGTAAATTTTAAATAAAATTTACAGTAAAGCCCAAGATTCTCAACAGTATTTATCAGCTTTATGTGGACACACATTTAAAGTAGCTATTTTTTAAAAAACTCGAAATAGGAACAATCATTTATTAGCTCATAAATCTGAAATAGGGCAGGGCTCAGCAGGAGTGGCTCATGTCTGCTTCCTGTGGCATCTGCAGACGCTAGAATATCCAAGGCTGCTTCTTCACTCCCCTGTCTAGTGCTTCAGCTGGAACAGCTGGGGGCTGTTGACCTTTCTTTCTCATAACACGGAAATTGGGCTGTAACAAGTGTTTCAAGCTAGGAAAGCAGGTGGAATAGATTCTCACAGCCCTCAGAAGGAACCAACCCTGCCAGCACCTTGATCGTTGATTGTGGACTTCAAGCCTCTGGAACTATGAGACTATACATTTCTGTTAAGCCAAAGAACAAAAAAAGGTGATTCAAGAGAGCAAATCCCAGCATGGATGCTCTTATGAAGCCACCACTTGGATTATGTTTACTAATGCCTTATTGCCCAAATCTAGTTACATGCCCAAATCCCAGAATCAGTGTGGTAGGGGGCTACAGAAGGGTATATAAATATACTGGGAGGTGTGGTCCATGGGGTCATCAAAGTGAAAGTCTACCGCAAATAAAGAATTGTGTCTCCCCTCCCCCTACACCCTCTTTGGGATATATATTAGACAAGGTGACTTCCTCATGCTAACGGCTACCTAACGTTTCATTATCTGGATAAAGATCATTCATGGCTTCTTTGAACTACATACTAGTGGACATTTATGTTCCTTCTCAACTTTTCATTACTAAAAGCAATCTTGCAAAAATATTTTTTATGCATGCATCATTTTGCACATCTAGTGAGCATATCCATAGTGTGAATACTTAGCAAGTCCAATAGTGTATGCATGTGTACTTGTTTTGGGTTTTGTTTTACTTCTTAGTAACTGCCTATTTAAAAAACAATGGTTTTGTTAAGACAGTTCATATAGTGTACAATTCACGCATTTAATTGTACAGTTCATTGAGTTTTGGTATATTTACATAGTTGTAGCCATCACTACAATAAGTTTTAAAATATTTTCATCACTCCAGCAGAAAACCCCAGACTAATTAGCAGTCTCTCCCCAGACTTAGGCAACCTGTATACAATCTACTTCCTGACTATATACAATTTGCGTGGACCTTGTATATAAATGTAATCCTATAATATGTATAGGCTTCTGTGGCTGGTTTTTTGCTCTCAGCATCCTGCTTTCAAGGTTCATCCACGGTATAGCTTGTATCATTTTTAATTGTAGAATAGTACTCTATTGTATGGATATGCATATTTTGTTTATTTACTCATTAGTTGGTGGGCATTTGATTTCCACTTCTGGCTTCGTAATGCTACTGGGAACAGTTCTGTACACATTTTTGTGTGGACATAGCTTCATTTTTCTTGGGGTATATACATAGAAGTGGGATTGCTTTACAAAGCTTTACAAAATGAGATTGTTTTACAAAGCAGGTACACCATTTTACATTCCCACCAGCCCTGTTGCAGGCTTCCAACCACTTCATTTTCTTACCAGCTTTTATTACCTTTTACCTGTTTCTTTTGGCATCAAAAAGAACTAGACTTTCCACTGGGCAGTGATGGAAAGACCAAGTTCTAGGGGAGTCAGTGAAGTGGAGTGAGTGACACACATCACCCTCACACAGGAGCATTTTCAGCAGCCTCCAGTGAGATGTCTTAACCTGGGAAGAGTCACTTACCGCTCCTCCTCCACAGAGAACTCCATGGAGCTGTTTGTAAATGACCAGTCACAGGAATCACATTTAGTGATCCCTTAAGTGGAAGCCAGGAAATTGGATGCTTAATTTTCATCACTAGAAACAAGTCATTTTACCTGTTTAGGAAGCACATTTTCTATGCTTTTTGTTTTGGTTTACATAAAACTTTTCAAAGATGTCAAATACTTATAATTTGTAAAATTACCATATGTTTGTCTCTCTTGGCCAAAGTTTTATTATTTTAGGGATGACAGATTTTAAAAATTTACTCATAGCAATATGTCAGACAAATGCATTTGCAAAACACATTTTGTCCCATCATATTATATATTGAGGCATTTTGGGGTGAATATAAAAAAGGTCTGGTGTGACCTTTTTTAGGTCATTTTTTTTTCTTGTGGAGGAGTAAACGTCTTAGGAGCAATTTACCTAATTTTTAAAATATTGTGAAGTTTCAGAGTGGGAGAATCACACCACCTCGAAGAGCCCCTTCACCAGATGGCTTCTCACCATACAGCCCGGAGGAGACAAACCGCCGTGTGAACAAAGTGATGCGGGCCAGGCTGTACTTACTGCAGCAGATAGGACCCAACTCCTTCCTGATTGGAGGAGACAGCCCAGACAACAAATACCGGGTGTTTATCGGGCCTCAGGTAGGAGCTGTCACTGTTTTACATTTTATTAGGATCTGGTACTAACTCAATATACTGTGACATTCTTAAATTTAAATTAGTATGTAATTCTCTTTTGTAATCTAAAGAGAGTTAAAATATTTGGGGAACTGTAAACTCTTTAATGTGTTTATAAAGGGTTTTACTATGATGTGATATACTTCAGAATACAAATTTGGTCTTTTTATAACTTATTTAGGGCTGTGCTGGGTCTCTGTTGCTGCTTGGGCTTTTTTCTAGTTGCGGCGAGCAGGGGCTGCTCTCTCTAATTGTGGCGCATGGGCTTCTCATTGTGGTGGTTTCTCTTGTTGCAGAGCATGGGCTGTAGGGTGTGCAGGCCTTGGTAGCCGTGGCTCGTGGCCTCGGTAGCTGCGGCTCCTGGACTCTAGAACCAGGCTCACTAATTGTGGTGCATAGGCTTAGTTGCTCCGAGGGATATGGGACCGTCCTGGACCAGGGATCAAACCCCTATCTTCTGCATTGGTAGATTCTTTACCACTAAGCCACCAGGAAAGCCCCTGGTCTTTTTAATAAACCAAAAATAAGAGATTAATTCATGGAGATAGCTGTAGGCTTTTCTTGCATATCCTTATATATCTTACTATATAAAGATAATGAGAAATTAATAGAAAGTTTAGTATAATAAACTTGGAAATATTTTTAAAGGGATCACCCTAGGAGTTCTAGTGGAACACGGATTTATTAAAGTAGAGGGTTGTTTTTTTTTTTTTTTTTAACTCTTTAGAACTGCAGCTGTGGGCGTGGAACATTTTGTATTCATCTGCTATTTGTTATGCTCCGGGTATTTCAGCTAGAACCTTCAGACCCAATGTTATGGAGAAAAACTTTAAAGAATTTTGAGGTAATTTTTTTAAATAAATGCTTTGGAGTAAAATTGTCAACTAATTTTTATGATACTCCTGAAATTTTTCCATAAGCTTTAAATTTAAGTAGACAGTGGTCATTTCAGAGGTATGAATGTATTTAAGGATTACTTGATGTTTGTAAATAGTTCTCTTATAAGCTATTGACTAATTAGTTTTTTTCTTCTAGAGTGAAAAAAAGTAAACACTGACCTATAAAAATACTGTTCATAGTAAACTATATGTATTCTTATTTTTGAAGCTCTTAAATTGGCTTTGTGAAAAACTTATGAAATAAAAGCCAAATAATTCAACCTAGAGAACTCATTATCTGTACATTATGGCACAAATGTCATGTTGCTGTCTTTTTTCAATGTTAGGTTGAGAGTTTGTTCCAGAAATACCACAGTAGGCGTAGCTCAAGGATCAAAGCCCCGTCTCGTAACACCATCCAGAAATTTGTTTCACGCATGTCAAATTCTCATACATTGTCGTCATCTAGCACGTCTACATCCAGTTCAGAAAACAGGTCAGTACTTTTTAAGGAATTAACAGCATTATGCAGTGTTACTCTTTAATTTTAGGGTTTATTTATATATATATATATACACACACACACTTGTTACGTTGCTCTAAAATGACTTAACTATTGAATCTTGGCTTTCAAGTTAAAAATCACGGGTAAAAAATATTAAAAGTCATCAAAGTATATTTGGATATTTTGTCCTGAAGCCTACAGTGTTGAAAATGGCACCTGAAATATCAGAATATAATAAATGTCCATTTCATAAGAAAAATTAAGGTATAAAGTAAGTGGCTACTGTTCATCAATTTTCACTTTGTGCCAAGCACCTTTTATGTTGTTTTATTAGGTAGGTTTTACCACTTTAGGAGATAACAAACTTGAGGCATTGTGTAAAGAATATGTCTGTAATTTATTTATAAATTATGTACAAGGCAAAGTGGTTATCCAAAATTACTTTCAAATATCAGATCAGATCAGATCAGTCGCTCAGTCGTGTCCAACTCTTTGCGACCCCATGAATCGCAGCACTCCAGGCCTCCCTGTCCATCACCAACTCCCGGAGTTCACTCAGACTCACTGTCCATCGAGTCAGTGATGCCATCCAGCCATCTCATCCTCTGTCGTCCCCTTCTCCTCTTGCCCCCAGTCCCTCCCAGCATCAGATTCTTTTCCAATGAGTCAACTCTTTCCATGAGGTGGCCAAAGTACTGGAGTTTCAGCTTTAGCATCATTCCTTCCAAAGAAATCCCAGGGCTGATCTCCTTCAGAATGGACTGGTTGGATCTCCTTGCAGTCCAAGGGACTCTCAAGAGTCTTCTCCAACACCACACTTCAAAAGCATCAATTCTTCGGCGCTCAGCCTTCTTCACAGTCCAACTCTCACATCCATGCATGACCACAGGAAAAACCATAGCCTTGACTAGACGAACCTTTG
>NW_011494900.1:3959411-4006464 GCF_000754665.1 Bison bison bison | reverse complement strand
GGAAAAACCATAGCCTTGACTAGACGAACCTTTGTTGGCAAAGTAATGTCTCTGCTTTTCAATATGCTATCTAGGTTGGTCATAACTTTCCTCCCAAGGAGTAAGCGTCTTTTAATTTCATGGCTGTAGTCACTTTCAAATATAGGATTTTTAAATTTCATGGTATAACTGCTTCTCTCATAGATAGTCCTCAGGGAATCCTCATTACAGCCTGTTTTACATGTGAGAACATAAGTAGGCTCTTCCGAACAGAGAGACTAATCATTTGTAATTAAGAGATACAATACCCATTAATCATAGTTATTAATTAAAATCTGTGTTGCTTCTCAGATTTTTCCATTGCCTAATTGCTGATAAGACTAAACTCATAATCCTGAAAGATCTGAGTTGTAAACCAATATGACAGGTGTGGAAAAAATTAAGAGTATTATCATAAAAAGTCATGCCAGTTTTCTTTCTTTTCCAAAATTTCTTTATTGGTTTTAATGAAAAAAAAAAAAAAAATGAGGTTCTTAAAAATTACTCCAGAAAAGAATACTCCTTTTTTTAGAAGGGCGCCTCCTATGTGTTCTCAGGAACTTCAGTCTGAAGCACTGGTCTAAGTGATAGTGTCGTATTGTTGAGGAATAGAAAGTGATGGTATCAGGCAAGAGCGTGATGAAGTAAAGAACTGAGAGAGAAGTGTTTTTTTATCTATGGAAAAAGTAAATGTTTGAATTTTCTTATTTTTTATTAAATGGATTGATTTTAGAATGAGAGTTTTATGAGTTTTTTGGGGACATTAGAGATTTCCAAGTTGACATGGTTCAGTGATAAGTAAAACCAGAACCGGTCATGTGAACAGACGCAGAACCGAACCCTCCTGACTTGTGGTTGAAGACTCTTTCTCTTAGCCTTCATTTCTTCTAAATAAATGGAAAAAATTAGCTTTATTTCTCAAGCTTCCTTACCCAAACTTATTCTAGAGCCTTTTTCCTTTTGATTCATATTTCTGTAGCTTTTTATTTTGGAAAAGAAATTAATGCTTAAAACCAGGTAGCCAGTAGAAAGTGTCTCTCTCTCTCTAAGATGAAAAAGGCACCCTGTAAATCTGGGCTGCCATAATTCGTGGGTTTTTTCTTTTAATTTATTTATTTGGATTTATTGTATCCAAGGGGGGAAACTGAAGAAGTTGTAATCTTAACTAAGAGTATACTGTGTAGGTAAGAAAGTTAATGTTTCATATAATCACAGAATTTTATGTCTAAAGTAAATATTTTAAGACTAAAATCAAGAAAAAGAAAATTTATCTGGAGATCTTATCACATTTTATATTAATTTAAAAATAGTATATAAGAAGCACTGAAAAACAGAATTGGGACAGATTGAATATATTAAAAAATAATTAACAAAACTGTACCACCAAAACAATAGAAACCTGTGATCCAGTACAGAAATGGGCAAAGAGCATGAGAAGAATTTTCACAGAAGAATTTCAAGGGGCTAACAAACATATGAAAATTTTTCAGGCAATCAAAAACTAAGAAAATGCTTATTTAAAAATATATATTATATATATATATCAGATTAATTTACAGAATTAATAGATTGTAATGAGACAGTTCAGTTCTTATAAGATATGCTTTACTATATATGTAAAGTGGTATAGCCTTTCTGGAAAAAAGTAACGTGACTTTTGAAAATATTTATAGTCATTAATCCAGTATATGTATTAATTTTTTTTTTTTTAAGAAAAAAAATTTAATCTGAAAAATGCCCAAGACTTACATATATGGCTGTTTCTCACAGTACTATGGTGAAGAACTTGGAACAACTTAAATATCCAGCAACTGAATGGTTAAGATATACCCATATTATGAGTATCTCATGCAGCCATTAAAATTATGCTTTTGAAGACTATTGAATGGTATGAAATAAAATCCAGATTATACTATCTGTCATGCATGAACCCATTTTTTATATATAAAAGGTATTACAGGTGCTTAAATAAATGAGTAAAAATTTTAATGGTTTTTAACTGGTGGTATTAAGGTAACATTTTTATACTTTAAATACTTAGGGCTTTGAGGGTTACTGGGCCCCTGTCACAGCTATTCGGCTCTTCCCTGTAGCTGAAGTAGCCACAGACAGCATGGGGCATGGCTGCGTTACTCCCAATACTTCTCATCTTATTATTTTTAAACAAATATAAAGTCATGACATAATTTGATCTGCAACTTGCTTTTTAAATAAAAAAAAATGTTCTCACTTTATATATCAAGAACATTTTCCTCAGTACAAAAATATATACTACTTTCTTATTACAGCCATGTAAGATTATATGGATATAACACAATGTATTTTGCTATTGCCATAATTAATGGACATTTGTGCTCAGATGCTCAGTCACTTCTGACTCTTTGTGGCCCCGTGTACTATAGCCCGCCAGGCTCCTGTTCATGGGATTTCCCAGGCAAGAATACTGGAGTGGGTTGCCATTTCCTACTTCAGGAGATCTTCCCAACCCAGGGGTTGAACCTGTGTCTCTGTGTCCCCTGAATTGGCAGGTGGATTCTTTACAACAGCTCTATTTTTTTTCTTTTTTTGCCTAATTAAATGCAATGGATTTTCTATTAACTTGAAATATTTCTGAAGGAAAGCATTCTAGAAAACAGGTTCTTTAGGTCATGGATATGTATGTTTAGTATCTTAAGAAATACTAGCAAAGTCTTCTAAAAATTTAAATTTTTTCACTCCCACCAGTAGTGTATATGAGAGCCTGTTTTCCTATCAGTATCAACCTATTTAATTTTTGTCAGTCAGATTATCCCACCCCCGCCAAAGACAAATAAAATAAGAGCTTTATTAATATAACATGTATTTTGTACTTCTCTTTTTATGTTTATTCACTATTGGTCTTTCTTAAGTCAGCTGCCTTTTTATCTTCTTTGCTTGTTTTACTACTGCTAATATTTTTCTTACTGATATCATACTTACTTTGTATATAATGGGAATGGTATATACAGTATAATTATATTTATCATATAAGTCAAATACACATAATAGAGTTACAGTTTTGCCATAAATGAAACCATTCTGTACAAGTTAGAATTCTGTCATGTTATCTGCTATTTTTTCATCATATAGTACATTATAAATATTTTTCTTTGTCATTATGTATGGATCTCTGATCCTTTTCAAAGGCTTCATAGTGTCTGGGTGTACTTTTTTTTTTAACCTCCTTTTGATGTTCCTTTGGTTGATTTTTTTTTTCATTATGCTAAGTAGTACTGTAATGAACATTCTCCCACATATATCTTTATTATTTGTATCTTTATTTCCTTATGGTATATTCCTAGAAGTCTAATTGAAAGATTGTGTACATTAAGAATAGTTGTTTCTAGCTCTTTCCATCATCTTTCCATGCTGCCATAATGATGTGCTTGAATGTCCTGGCTGATACTTTCAAGAGTATCAATAATGCTGAAAAGAGAGGCAAATGCCAGATGCTTATTAGGCCATGCTCATCATCCAGGTCATCGTCAGGTTTCTAACTGTGATGATGAAGCATGGTTACATTGGTGAATTTGAAATCATCGATGATCACAGGGCTGGGAAAATTGTTGGGAACCTCACAGCCAGGCTAAACAAGGGAGGAGAGATCAGCCCCAGATTTGATGTCCACCTCAGAGATCTAGAAAAATGGCAGCATAACCTGCTTCTGTCCCATCAGCCTGGTTTCACTGTACTGACAATCCTACCTGGCATCATGGACCATAAAGAAGCAAGACAAAAACACACAGGAGGGAAAATGCTTGGATTCTTTTTCTAGGGATGTAATACATACAAATAAAACGCCTCAGAGGATCAAAAAAACAGTTGTTTCTAGATTTTTTTCTAGGAAAGTTGGACCAGATTATATTCTCACCAAAAGTGTCTGAAATAGGCCTTCATACTTAAGGATGGGGAATAGATGAGTTCTACAGTCCTTCCAATACTTGAAATCTTGACAGTGTTGGCATGTAGTATGTTTATACATAGATCTTAGGGTAGTTCATTTATTCAAAAGGTGCACTAACAAAATTTGGGTGATACATATATCTCTTGAGATTTAGTTCATTTATTGAATTATATTCATAGCAAGGAAAGGTTAAACCACATTCAAAATTACTGTATATTATAACAGCAGATCAGATCAGATCAGATCAGTCGCTCAGTCGTGTCCGACTCTTTGCGACCCCGTGAATCGCAGCACGCCAGGCCTCCCTGTCCATCACCAACTCCCGGAGTTCACTCAGACTCACGTCCATCGAGTCAGTGATGCCATCCAGCCATCTCATCCTCTGTCATCCCCTTCTCCTCCTGCCCCCAATCCCTCCCAGCATCAGAGTCTTTTCCAGTGAGTCAACTCTTCGCATGAGGTGGCCAAAGTACTGGAGTTTCAGCTTTAGCATCATTCCTTCCAAAGAAATCCCAGGGCTGATCTCCTCCAGAATGGACTGGTTGGATCTCCTTGCAGGCCAAGGGACTCTCAAGAGTCTTCTCCAACACCACACTTCAAAAGCATCAATTCTTCGGTGCTCAGCCTTCTTCACAGTCCAGCTCTCACATCCATACATGACCACAGGAAAAACCATAGCCTTGACTAGACGAACCTTTGTTGGCAAAAATACTTCTCAAATAGTTTATGTACACAACGCTCCTAAACAAGAATTTCTAATGAATTCTAAAACCAAAATTGTTTTTAGCATATGGCTTTAATTCTGTTAACATTCTTTTGTAGTTAATGCCTTTGTGTCCCCTTCCTTATAGTATAAAAGATGAAGAGGAACAGATGTGTCCTATTTGCTTGTTGGGCATGCTTGATGAAGAAAGTCTTACAGTGTGTGAAGACGGCTGCAGGAACAAGCTGCACCACCACTGCATGTCCATTTGTACGTGGCGCCTTTTCTCCCTGTGCTTAGTCAGCACGGTTCCTCTAACAGCTAACTGTATGATGTAGGATTTTAACATGGCCTTTGGCGACACTGGTGAGGGGCGAAAAGAAGTACATACCTAGGCCCTGTGTGAACTTCTCAACAAATAAGACTTTAGATCTGTTAGGAGATGAGCTGTATGAGCAAAGAAATGTTATAAAGTGTGACCCCTGGTAATGAAAGGCGTGCACAGAATTAGAAACAGTTCCGATCTGGTGGGTGCACCTGGAGGGAAGGGGATGGAAGAATGCCTGGGCAGGGCGTGCCAGAGAGGGTAACGTCAAAGCAAGGTTTGCATGATGTGACCAGATTATCAAGTGGGCAGGATGTTTTGGAAAACAGTAAATAAGATACTTGTTACATAACTAATAGCATTTGCAAAAATTACGAGCATCAGAATAATCTAGCTTACTGTGTTTTCCTTTTAGGTAAACGTTTACCTAAACGTTCACCTTCTTAGGTAAACGTCCTTTAGGTAAACGTTATATAAGTTTTGAGGCTCCTTCCATATATAAACCCTATACTAGCCATTATGAATAATTATTACATAAATAGTAAATGTTAAACATTTATGTTTTTGTAAGTTTTTTTTCCCATAATTTTTCAGGGGCAGAAGAATGTAGAAGAAATAGAGAACCTTTAATATGTCCCCTTTGTAGATCGAAGTGGAGATCGCACGATTTCTACAGGTAATAATTATGCGTTAATGATTTGGATATGTTCAATAAAGAATAAAAATGCTCTCACAGTGTCCTTTAAATCTGCTAATTCTTCTTAGCAATCTCTGTTCACTTTTCATTCAGCCACGAGTTGTCCAGCCCTGTGGATTCCCCTTCTCCCCTGCGAGCTCCACAGCAGCAGACCACCCAGCAGCATGCCTTGGCTGGGTCCCAGCGGAGGAATCAGGAGGGCAGTCTTACCCTTACTCATTACGGGACTCAGCAGATCCCTCCTTCTTACAAAGATTTAGCTGAGCCTTGGATTCAGGCAAGTAGTTCTTGTTCTTCATGCCTCAAAGAACCATTTGAGGCTAGTTAATGTAGTTGTCTCCCCAGTTTATAATTTAAGAAAGTACTTTTGCTTGCCTCCATCATGACTTGTATTCCACTGAAAATTTTAATTTGACCTTTGGTGTTAATACTTTGCTGGGGCTTCCCAGGTGGCTCATTGGTAAGAAATTCGCCTGCCGGTGTGGGAAATGCAGCTTCAGTCCCTGGGTGGGGACAATCCCTTGGAGAAGGAAGTGGCAACCCATTCCAGTATTCTCTCTTGCCTGGGGAAATCCCATGGACAGAGGAGCCTGACGGGCTACAGTCCATGGGGTCACAAAGAGTTGGACACGACTGAGCAACTAAGCATGCACGCACGCATGTATATTAATACTATGCCGCTTATAATAGAGCTGGAACTTTAAAAATTCTTTGCAGTCTCACCTCCCACCTCTAGACTAAGGGACATAAAAGTGAATATCCTTACTCAAGGATAGACACTAGAACCATTTAATACCAACTTGTTCCAGTGTTTAATCCCACTCCTGCCAAGAATTTGTTATTTTTCTCACTTGTTGCCATTTAAACTCCGTTTCTCCAATTGGTATTCTCATGGCATATGTCAGGTACTTAATACTTAATGAATGGATGAATAAGAAAAAATATATGGCATTTACCTTGTATATTAGTCATTTTTATTTGTAAGAGTAGTTTCCATTCCTTTACCTTCTCTTCTGCTTAAATGCTTTCTCATCCTTAGTAGATCAGAATTTCAGTTGGTTGGTTGGATTCTAATGGTTTTCTTTGTTGTTATCTGCTTAGTCTTATTTTTTAAAATGTATAATCCAAAACCAGACAATATCTCCAATAGATTATAGTGAAATAAAATGTTTTTGATAATCTGGTAAATTCTATTAAATTTGTAAGCAGACACAGGTTAACTCATTACGCTTATATATACAACAGTAGAATTTCTCTTTTTCTTTTTGTGACTGTTATAGTCCTGAAGCTTTAGAATTCTCTTTTCTTAGCATGTTAACAACCCAATAGGATTCTAATAAAATTTACAGACTTAATAAATATTTTATCTAATTCATTAATGGTATTTAACATAGCCCCTCACCTGCCCCTTCATGATTCCTCAAGAAAACTCTCAAGTTGATACTGAGTCTTGGATGCCATATTTTCAAGGCAGAGGTCTAGTTTGTTTTGCTTAAGCTGTAGGTTGGACTAAGCTATATATTCTTGTTTTTTTAGGAGGAATATCATATAAGACATAAGACTCGTGGTATGCTATTTAACAGTGCTGTGCTTAGTCGCTCAGTTCTGTCCAACTCTTTGCAACCCCAGGGACTGCAGTCCGTCAGGCTCCTACATCCATGGGGATTCTCCAGGCAAGAATACTGGAGTGGGTTCCCATGCCCTCCTCCAAGAAGTCTTCCCAACCCAGGGATCGAACCCAGGTCTCCCACACTGCAGGCAGATTCTTTACCATCTGAGACACCAGAGAAGCCCCATTTAACAGTGCTAGGCATACAATCAATTCACTAGATTCTAATTGATTTAAGTCTCCTTTACTATCATTCTAAAACAGAACACACAAAAACTGTCATTATTTGTTTCCCCCAAATCATGTTTATTCAGTCTCTAATAGTTAGAAATTTTTCATATAATGTTATCTTAGACATTGTTTACTTTTAGCTAACTGGTCCATAATGTCAAGACCATGCACCCCTTCTTTCAGGAGACTCTGGCTTTGCAGAAGTGGTAGTAATTACTATAATGACATACACTTCAATTATTATACATATTTTTCATTATCCTTTGCTGATTTGAACACAGTTGTTGTTTTTTAGTCTTTTGGGTTTTTCCACTCTATTCATTGTATTTTTTTCTAATTAACCAAGTAAGAGAAATTCTGTTAACTTCTTAAACACCTTGCTCTAGTACCTTTCTTGATTTGGTCTTTTAAAATCTTGCTTCAGTTTTTTCTCTGCAAACTATGTTAACAAAAATAAAAATCTGGGGTTCTTCACAGATACATTTAGTTTGTTTTAAGTACAGGAGCACAGAAATATATATATATATCTATCTGATTACTTAATGGTGTTCACTCTTAGTTTTACTGGAGCTAATAAATAAATTTAAGGACTTTTGATAATTACTAGTTAAATTTGAGTAGGTCCTTATGGACACATTTGAAAATTTTATAGTATGGTGAAGATTTAAGAAGTGTCCTATTTTCCTTTAGTAATCAAAAGTCATACTTAATTCAAAACACTTTAGTTTTTCTTCACATTGAATTCATTTTGTCTGTTTGACTATAGGTATTTGGAATGGAACTCGTTGGCTGCTTATTTTCTAGAAACTGGAATGTAAGAGAGATGGCTCTCAGACGTCTTTCCCACGACGTTAGTGGGGCTCTGCTGTTGGCAAATGGGGAGAGCACTGGAAATTCTGGGAGCAGTAGCGGAAGCGGTCCAAGTGCTGGAGCCACCAGTGGGTCTTCCCAGACCAGTATCTCAGGAGATGTGGTGGAGGCATGCTGCAACGTTTTGTCAATGGTCTGTGCTGACCCTGTCTACAAAGTGTACGTTGCTGCTTTAGTAAGTAGCTTTATTCTCTAACTGTACCTTTTATGGGTTTGCGTTGGGTTGTTGGTTGGTTTTCTTTTTTTCCTTCTTGACAGCTTGCAGATATCATTTTTAAGATTCAGTAAAACTACATAATTTGATTTTGGAAAATCCAAATTTTGTTTTTATTTTATAATCCCAGGAAATTGCAATTTTCCATTTAGCATCTTCACCTAGGTTCTACTTATTTTAATCTGGTCAAGTTTTCTTATATGTTCTTCTAAAGTAGGAATAGTTAGCTGTTCATATCTTTGTTTGCCTTACCTTATACATGACCAGATTGAAAATATTTTATGGGATAGCAAAGTAACCAAAGTTACCTTTGGTTTTATAAAAAATTTAGTATTAGACATTAAGAGCTGATTTTTAATAAACATTGTATGGAAATTCAGAAACCTTTTCACAAAAGAGGGCTCTGTAACATAAATTACTGAGTTGTTTTTCTAGTTTAATCTGTTAGAAGCTGTGTTTCATGGTGAGACAGAATGACAAGGAGGCTGTTCTGTAATTTTGTAAGCTAAAATTATGAGTATGTACATCTTTAGAACAGTTTCTCAGCCTCCACACTTACTGACATTGAGACAGGCATCTTATGCGTCGCAGGATGTTTAGCGACATTCCTGGTCTTTACCCACTACATGGCAGTGGCAACCCTCTCCTCTCCTTAGTCATAACCACCAGTAGTGTCTCCAAGCATTGCTCAGTGTCTCCTGAGGGTTAAAAATGCCCTCAGTTCAGAACCAGTGCTTCAGAATCATTCTTACCTGATCTTTTGAAAACTCATTCATCTCTCTGCTTCTACTCTTCCATGCGTGCTAAGTCACTTCAGTCTTGTCTGATTCTTTGTGACCGAATGGACTATAGCCCTCTAGGCTCCTCTGTCCATGGGATTCTCCAGACAAGAACACTGGAGTGGGTTGCCATGCCCTCCGCCAGGGGATCTTCCCCACCCAGGGATGGAACCAGAGTCTCTTCTGTCTCCTGCGTTGGCAGGCCGGTTCTCTGCCACTAGCGCCACCTGGAAACTTCCACTCTTACTCTTTTTCTAATCCATCTTCTAACAACTATGCCTGTAAAATCTTCTTTTTGAATAGCAGTATGGCGTAGGGTTATGAACATTAGTTTGGAGTCAAAATGGAGTGAACTCATAATTTACCATCCCAACTGGAATACTTGAATAATTTGCTAGTTAAACTGGGACTAGCCTAGGCTGTCTGGTCAAAATCAGAGAGAACTTGATTCAAATTCCCATTCTCCAGTGTGCTGGCAGTGTAACTTTAGGACTCTTAAATTTTAGCTTCCTCACCTATAAAATAATGAAAATATTTATCTCTCAGGTTTGAAATAGAAACCTCTAACCATAATGTCTAGTGCATTGTAGCAAAGTTGAATATAGTGGCCATCATTATTCCTTAAATGCCACTTTATTCCCCAGCTCAGAAACCTTTAGAGGTTTCTGTTTCTTCAACAGCATTTCCTAAAGCATATTCTGTGGAAGTCTGGATGGGTTATGAGAAGTTCCCTGAAGAAAGAGTCTGTGTTCAGTTAAAATTGGTAAGCACAGAGTCACATGAGGTTAAATGGGTCTATTCACTGAAAGGCTTCTAGGAAGCTTTATAAGTTAATATACATTAGGAATCTAATCATAGCATAAGATGCATTATCTCCCAGACTTATCTTACCATGGTCTGTTTTTCATGTTAGCATCTTGAGGGACCCAGCATCCTACAGAATACTATAGAATAAAGACCAGCATGCTGTACAATAAAGATTACTTCTTTCTTCTTACTGTTTTCCAGCATAGAGCTTCAGACATACTGAACTGTTTGGTATACCGCTTTACCATCCAGTTGTTTATTACCAAGTTCAGATGGTGCCCCAGTGCACTTGTGAGCTCCTAGAGTAGAGGGGCTCTGAATGATACTGTCTTCCGATTCCTCTACGGTTACTTAGTGTGCCAGACACCGTGGGGGCAGGTGTGGTTCCTGCCCTTAGAGCTCTCCTTTCCCTCTCCCCCTTCCTCTTGCCCTTCTTTGTTTTCTCTTCTCCTCTCTCCCCATATATAATTTTTTGCTGAACCATTTGAAAGTTGTGTGTAGGCATCATGACATTTCACTTCCAATACTCTAGCATGTATCTCTAATTATCTCTTAAGAACAGATACATTATTCTGTATAACCACAATGCAGTCAGCAAGCTCTGAAAATTTAGCATTAAAACAATATTTTTATGTACTATAAAGTCCATATTCAAATATCCCCAGCTGTCCCAACTGTGTCCTTTACAGCTAAAACCACAGACTTTACTCAGATTTCATCGGGTTTTCCATTAATGTCTTTTTTCTCTTCTAGGATCCAATCCACAATCTCACATGTCATTTAGTTATCATGCCCCCTTAATCTCTTCCCATCTGGGACAGTCCCTCAATCTTTCCTTGTCTTTTGTAGACCTTGACACTTTTGAAGTGTATTGGCCAGTTATTTTGAAGAATGTCACTCAGTTTGGTTTTATCTGGTATTTTCTCATGATCACACTATGCATTTTTTGTAAGAATACCAGAGGTGATGTGCCCTTCTCAGTGCTTCAGTATCGGGGGTGCATCACATTGGTGTGTCTTATGGTTGGTGATGCCATCATCCTTCATCACTGGCTTACGGGGATATCTACTGGGTGCTGTGAATTCACTCTTAGTAAGGGTCTTGGGGCAGATACTTTGAGACTATGTAAAAACTCTGTTTCTAGCCACAGAGTTATCTTGCCTACAGCAATCATTACTGTAGTATCCTAATGATGAGCTTCTATTTCCCATATTCCTTCTGTAGTATTTAATTGTAACTCTTTTATGAAAAAGATCTGTCTTATTTATATATTTATTCAGTTTTTTATTTCTGTCACCATAGACTTATGGGTATTTATTTTATTCTTTGGGTTATATTTCAGTACTGTCATCATTTACTTTGTTGCCCAAATTATTCCAGCTTTAGCCATTAGAGGCTCTTTCAGATTGGCTCCTTTTCTCATTTTCTTTTTAAAATAACTATTTTGAAATTAATTCAGACATTTAAAAATTACAAAAAATAGTTGAGAGTTCCCTATTTATTCAGTCTTTTATTTGTATCAACTCATGGATTCTTATTTATGGGTCATAATCTATTCCTATCATTGTTTTATTTCTCAAAGTGTCTCAGATTAGGCCATTGTCTCTGATGCTTTTTAAGTGTAGTTAAACTGACCTTCAGTCTTTTTCCCCCAGAAAACGTTGAGAGCCATGCTAGTATATACTCCTTGCCATAGTCTGGCAGAAAGAATCAAACTGCAGAGACTTCTCCGGCCAGTTGTAGACACCATCCTAGTCAAGTGTGCAGACGTCAATAGGTAAGGCCCTATAAATGAACTGATTCAAACCCGCTTGTCCTAAAAGCCTAGCACGGAGCCTCACACCTGCTGAGTGTAGGATACATGCTTATTAAATGAGGTCTGGAATATTGTTTTCTAATGTGAGATTTGAAATTACCATGTAACGTTTAAAGCTCTTAAGGACTAGAAAGAAGAACTAATGGCAGGTGAAAAACAGGATAACAAACTGCATGGACCTCCACATTATTGTGATTCTTTTATTTTAAAGTAATATGCTTAAAACTGAAATCCAGTTGATAAGAATAGCTGATATATGAGGTATAATCTCATTTTAGAGAATGAATTACACAGGATAGGAACCAATAAAATTATTACACATGGTTTGTATTATCAGGACCAAAAAAAAAGATTTAAAAAAAACTTCATAATTTTGTGATGGAATTTTACTCTATGACACTTTATGTCAAATAACAATAATTCTATATATCCCTGCAATATCCTTAAAAATCAGCAAGGGACAGAACAGCCCTAATTGGAGGTATAAAATACAAAGTAGAGAAATGAGGTATGGTGATAAAGGAACATGACGAGCTATGCTTTTATTAGACCACTGGTTCTTTCTCTCTCTCTCTCCTTTTTTTCCCCTTTCCATAAAGTGGGAGGAAAAGACCATTTTTCATACAAAAAGCATAACCCAGTCAACACATTGGGCAGTTCTAATCTCTTCATGTCCCAGCAGATCCCAGGTGGTTAGGAGCACTGAGTCCCTTAGTTTGCCCCTGCAGTTACCTCCTTTTGGAGCTCTTCCAGGCCAACTTTGTCTTCCTCCCTAAATCACACAGACATAAATCTCTACAGACATAGTCTGTAGAGGGTCTCACAATTTCAGCACTTAACTTTGACTTGTTTGTCATCTTTTCAAGTCTTTCACCTCCATTTTCTCTCTGCACAAGACTACACATTGTAAGAATTAGAGGTTTTCTTGTTGCTTAGAGAGAACACTATAAATATCTGAGAAAAATTAACATATTTGTAAAATGCCTAGAAAAGTAATTTCATTTCTTAATATCATATTGGTTTGGGGTTTTGGTTTTTTTTCCCCTGAGAATTTCAGTGCTTTTATAGCAATTGTTTTGTTGTCCACTCTGAAATTCTAAAGTCAGGTTGTTTGGTCACTTGAATGATGGAACATTATAAGAAATATGGTAAAGAGATTTTATGATATTTAGAAGTCACTCTGGCTATATAAAAAGAATATAAAGTTTTAGATGGGAAGATTTTGTTTTTAATTTAACAATTCTTAGTGAAAATCCAGAAAT
This sequence comes from Bison bison bison, assembly GCF_000754665.1. NCBI lineage: Eukaryota > Metazoa > Chordata > Mammalia > Artiodactyla > Bovidae > Bison > Bison bison. The sequence continues at coordinate 3,993,211 of NW_011494900.1, read as the reverse complement.
CCAGAAATCAAAATATTGGAATCTTCTTTCTTATTTTAACAATATATGATAATGAAAATAAGCCTTTTATATGGTTTGATATTTAAATTAATACTTGTGTAAGAACCAGTAGTGAAGATTCTGTGTTTAACATAGAGAATAAGGTAAAATTTAAGAAATTAGAGCTAATAATAAATATTATGACTGATAGTGACATCAATGATGCAATTTTAGTGATAGTCCTGAAAAACATTTTGTCCCACCTTTTCACATGGCGTTACATTACTACTCTCCTTTTAATATGTATTTTATCCAAGACTCAAGTCTGATGTTGCTTCCTTTCATTTTTAGTCGCACAAGTCAGCTGTCTATATCAACGCTATTGGAATTGTGCAAAGGCCAAGCAGGAGAGTTGGCAGTTGGCAGAGAAATACTTAAAGCTGGTAATAACTTTTCACTTAAAATTAATATAGCATATTTTATCATTTTCCTTAGACAGTCTAATCTCATCTCTAATATGGCCGTTGCAGGATTTTGAAGTAATTTTATAAATTGACTTGGTCAGCCAACATTTAAAATAGGAATTAATCTGAAAGATAAATTCTTAAAATTAATATAATTTAGAATATTTTTATTAAACGTAACTTGATCATATTTTTAGGTTTTAATATCACTATTTTTCAGTTATTTTTGCTTTCCTTTTTGTAGGATCCATTGGTATTGGTGGTGTTGATTATGTCTTAAATTGTATTCTTGGAAACCAAACTGAATCAAACAACTGGCAAGAACTCCTGGGCCGGCTCTGTCTCATAGATAGACTGCTGTTGGAATTTCCTGCTGAATTTTACCCTCATATTGTCAGTACTGATATTTCACAAGCTGAGCCTGTTGAAGTCAGGTAATTTTTCTTCTGAAAATGTGTTTCTTTTCCTCTTCTTACCTAACCCATCCCACGCCCACCATTACCTATCCAAGAAGGACACATTTTAGATTAATGAGACTCAGAAACTTCAGAGCACATACAGGTTACCAGTACTCAAATATTTGATTGACAAACACCTAAAGTCTAGGCTATTTAAAATAAAATATATAGATCTTTTATACTGAAGCAGTTTTTTTTTTTTTTTTAATGTAAAAGCTGTAAAGTAGTACCCTTTTATTTCTATACACTTTGCAGTAATTTTAACTTGTTTCATAATTGAATGTGCTTTTTCTTTCAGGTATAAGAAGCTGCTGTCCCTCCTGACCTTTGCTTTGCAGTCCATTGATAATTCCCACTCAATGGTTGGTAAACTCTCCCGAAGGATATATTTGAGTTCTGCAAGAATGGTTACTGCAGTACCCCATGTATTTTCAAAACTGTTAGAAATGCTGAACGTTTCTAGTTCCACTCATTTTACCAGGATGCGGCGTCGTTTGATGGCTATTGCAGATGAGGTGGAAATTGCTGAGGCCATTCAGCTGGGCGTAGAAGACACTTTGGATGGTCGACATGACCGCTTTTTGCAGGCATCTGCCCCTAACAGCTATCCAGAAGCCATGGACAATAGTTCCTTTGAACGCATGGACCATTTAGAGAAAACTGGAAAAGGACTGTGTGCTACAAAATTGAGTGCCAGTTCAGAGGACATTTCTGACCGACTGGCCAGCATTTCAGTAGGACTTCCTAGTTCAACAACAATGGAGCAACCAAAGCCAATGGTTCAAACAAAGGGCAGACCCCACAGTCAGTGTCTGAACGCGTCTCCTGCATCTCCTCATTCCCAGTTAATGTTCCCAGCCTTGTCAACCCCTTCTTCATCAACCCCATCTGTACCATCTGGCACTGGGACAGATCTCTCTAAGCAGAGACCTCAGGGTTTTGTTCCCTGCAAAATGCCTTCTGCATCTCCTCAAACACAGCGTAAGTTTTCTCTACAGTTCCAAAGAAACTGTTCTGAAAACAAAGACTCAGATAAACTTTCCCCAATCTTCACTCAGTCAAGACCCCTACCCTCTAGTAATATACACAGGCCAAAGCCATCTCGACCTACCCCAAGTAATACAAGTAAACAGGGAGATGCCTCAAAAAATAGCATGACACTTGATTTGAACAGTAGTTCCAAATGTGATGACAGCTTTGGCAGTAGCAGCAGTAGCAGTAATGCTGTTATACCCAGTGACGAGACAGTGTTCACCCCAGTAGAAGAGAAATGCAGATTAGATGTCAATACAGAGCTCAACTCCAGTATTGAGGACCTTCTTGAAGCGTCTATGCCTTCAAGTGACACAACAGTAACTTTTAAGTCAGAAGTTGCTGTGCTCTCTCCTGAAAAAGATGAAAATGATGATACCTACAAAGATGATGTGAATCATAATCAAAAGTGCAAAGAAAAGATGGAAGCTGAAGAAGAAGAAGCTTTAGCGATTGCCATGGCAATGTCAGCATCTCAGGATGCCCTCCCCGTAGTTCCTCAACTTCAGGTTGAAAATGGAGAAGATATCATCATTATTCAACAAGATGTAAGTATGGAGTCTTTTAAGTGGTTAGAGTTTCCTTGGACCATGCAATAAAATAAATCTAGTTCAGAAATATGGCTTCTAATGTGAGTTAACTATAAGAAGCAGATTTTTCACACAGAATTAATTGTACAACAATTTTTGCGTTACTGCTTGAACATAAATACTTGTTGCCTATTTCAGAGGCGCTTCTGGTTGATTCTACAATGGTGAATCACTTATGCATTTGACATTGGTTACCAACACTGTCCTTTCAGAGGTCAAGTTTATAGGTGATTTGGGAAGCCAGACTAAACAAGAGTAATATTTTGCTAGGCTAATTTCACAAACTCATACTCTTAACAGTAAAAAGATTGCTTTCATTTATTATGTAGACACCAGAGACTCTACCAGGACATACCAAAGCAAAACAGCCTTATAGAGAAGACAGTGAATGGCTGAAAGGTCAGCAGATAGGCCTTGGCGCCTTCTCTTCTTGTTATCAGGCTCAAGATGTGGGAACTGGAACTTTAATGGCTGTTAAACAGGTAAATGTCTAGTGAGCTTATAAATGATTAAAATTATAAAAATGAGTAAAGTAAAAAAACAAAGGTTATATCCCCGTGTGTATATATTTTAGTTCTTTAAGTTTTCAGAAACCTGAATTTCAAAATTAGATGTTGCCAGGGCACCAAAAGCATCATGAGTCTATTTGAAAGTTGAAGCATGATTACCATAAGATGTGGTATCCAGATGGGCCTTACAAAGGTTGTGTTTCTTATTGTGCTTTTTTATATTTATTAGAGGTATGGTTTTATACTCCCTTCAGCCAAGTTACTGGTGCAGTGTCACCTTGGGATTTCTATGGTTTACTCTTTATAATGAGCATGCTTATCAATATATGATAACAGTCAAGTTTTCATTTTCAAGTCATGTTGGTTCTTATGATTGGTCTTTTCTCATTTTTTAGTCTGTCTTCTGACAGTTTTGAAAGAGTGGCTGTGCCCCAGCCTTTTATCAAATCTCCTGATAGTTTACTGCTGCTTAAGATAGAGTCTTTGGAGAAGGCAATGGCACCCCACTCCAGTACTCTTGCCTGGAAAATCCCATGGACCGAGGAGCCTGGTAGGCTGCAGTCCATGGGGTCACTACAAGTCAGACACGACTGAGCGAATTTTCACTTTCATGCATTGGAGAAGGAAATGGCAACTCGCTCCATTGTTCTTGCCTGGAGAATCCCAGGGATGGGGGAGCCTGGGGGGCTGTTGTCTATGGGGTCGCACAGAGTCGGACACGACTGAAGCGACTTAGCAGCAGCGGCAAGATAGTCTTATTATCTAAGACGACTTTGACTTGGTTTTTTTAAAACAAGTATATACATTGCATCCATGAGCATAATAAATGCAATCTCCTATTGATATATAAGCTAATTTGGGTTTGTCCATTTTATATCAGATTGTTAATGAAAATTATAAATAAAAACTCATCAGGATTCAGAACTTTATATAAATGTTTATTGAAACAGGTGACATATGTCAGAAATACATCTTCTGAGCAAGAAGAAGTAGTAGAAGCATTAAGAGAAGAGATAAGAATGATGAGCCATCTGAATCATCCAAACATCATTAGGATGTTGGGAGCCACATGCGAGAAGAGCAATTATAATCTCTTCATTGAATGGATGGCAGGTATGTCCATGTTTTAAATAGAAAAGAATACATAGATTTAACTTTTGCTTGATACTAAATTTAGGAAAAAGTTTAATGAACACTTATTTTATTAAATAGGTTTCTAAAAGCAAATTGCTCTAACAGTACAGTTGTATAAACTGTAAATATTTTGTTCATTTAAATATAAATAAAATATTCATTATCTTTTAAACTTTTACAGTGTGTCTTTTAAAATGATTGTGTGCCATTGTTTTATAGGAATAATTATTCAAACCTTCTGTGATAAGATCCATATATGTCCAGTTGGCCATCTTTAATTGGATAGATTTAAATGGCAATCCACTCCAGTGTTCTTGCCTGGAGAATCCCAGGGACGGCGGGGCCTGGTGGGCTGCCGTCTATGGGGTCGCACAGAGTCGGACACGACTGAAGCGACTTAGCAGCAGTAGCAGCAGCATGAGATATTTTAACATAACTATAAAAATGAAATGAAGATACAGCTTTTAAAACTTACACGTATACTAGCACTGAAGCATAAAGTTGAACCTTGTCATCTGTTTTAACAAGCAGAGTTTTATTCTGTATTACACAGCATAATACAGTAAAATATATACAGTAAAATAAATGACTTGGGGTGTAATGAATACAAAAGTGCTTGGTTTAACTTCTTAGATCTTTTGTGTTTGAAGAGGATATTTCTATTTACAAATCAGTTATTTACTATATTCTCTGATGTTGGTTGTAGGTGGTTGATGGTTGTATATGTGTGGACTATAAATACTTCTAGAAGAGGCTTACTGAGTGAGATAGGAAGCCTAATTCTGGGTTCTTCTGGCTCCTCCCATTCTTTTTACTTAAGTATTTCACTGTTTACTTAAGTATATAAGAAAGGCATTTTGTGTATCTTGGTCAAAAAGAGGTGAATTGTACATATGAGAAATAGTTCCATCTAAAATTGTTAACTTTTAAAGGTTTCTGAAATCTTGACTTTCCAGAAAACCAGTTCATGCGGGTTCCATGAAAATGTCTCCTAATTGACAGACTTTAAGATTACTGGAATGTGTTAGTTTTTAAATCAGTTTCACTTCTGATGCAGATGATAAATATTTCAAATGTGAGCTCATGCACTACAAGCTTATATATTCAAAGTATATAATAAACCATTTAACTTTGGCTTAAAATTATGATTATTATTACATGTTTAGGGGGATCTGTGGCTCATTTGCTCAGTAAATATGGAGCCTTCAAGGAGTCGGTAGTTATTAACTATACTGAGCAATTACTTCGTGGCCTTTCATATCTCCATGAAAACCAGATCATTCACAGAGATGTCAAAGGTAAGAATTCTTTTCATTACTATCTGCTTATTACCAATAAGCAGAAAACAAATGTCATTTTAAAACTTGGAGCTTTGTTGATAGTTTCTAACTTGAGCTCCACTATGGGATTTTTTCCTCCAAATCTCTCCTGAGTACTCAAATTTCTCCTAAGTAAATCATTAGAATTACCAGAAGTGAAAAGAACTTTTAGGATAATATATCCTGCCTTCCTTAAGCTGTGACTTTTACACAGTCTTACGGCTAATTGGTGGCAAACCGAGTACAAAATACAGGTCTCTGATTCCCCCATCTTGGTCTCATGATGTACTGCTTCCCCAAAGGTTTCTGTTCTTGGTTTTATTTAAAATAACTGGGATATTATAAACTTCTTTTAAGAAAGCACCTCTCAAATCTGTTGCAGTTTGGTTTATTAAAATCAACTTTGGGGAATTCCCTGGTGGTACAGTGGTTAGAACTTCACGCTTTCACTGCCGAGGCCTGGGTTCGATCTGTAGATGGGGAACCGAGATCTCGTAAGCTGGGTGGCATGGCCAGATAAAAAGCAACTTGGCTTTCTGACATGAATGCCTTTCTATAACATTAATTTTTTATTAAGCTATAATTATGAAATTACAGTATAAAGTCTGAATTGGTCTATCTGGGTCAGTATGTTTAAACAGAACTTTGTCTTAAAAGTGTAAAGTACACTCAGAATTGAACTCTGAGGAAAGATTTTGCTAGGAATCATTATATTAAAGGCTTAACACTAAAGTTTCACAAAATCTCTGCTTTTATTCCTAATGCCTTGATGTTTTACCCCATTTTCCCTCTGAGGCTTTGGATTTTATTTATTTTACATTGCGGAGAACTATATACCTTTACTAATGAAGTGAACTGGGAAGGAGAGTAGATTTCTCTGACATGGGGTCTTTCTTTTGTCATTGTCCTATTTCATTAGTAGCATTTTACTGAGTTTTTAATCTGTTGTTTTTAACATAGAAGGTTATTTGCTGTTTCTGTTGGCAGGTGCCAATTTGCTCATTGACAGCACAGGTCAGAGACTGAGAATTGCTGACTTTGGAGCTGCAGCCAGGCTGGCATCAAAAGGAACCGGTGCAGGAGAGTTTCAGGGACAGTTACTGGGGACAATTGCATTTATGGCACCTGAGGTGAGAAGCAACTCTGAGTGTGATGAAAGAAAATATTTTGGAGCTCTGTGTGGCAGTGTTACACTAAATAATTTTGCAGTGTTATCCTGTATGTGCTTACTAACTGGAAGTCCACAGCCCTAAAACTAAGGTTTTGATGATATCCTTGATCTTCAGGCCCTTAATACCTGCCTTTCCATAGCCTTTAGGCAAATCTGCTGCTGTTTCTGCTGCTAAGTCGCTTCAGTCATGTTCAACTCTGTGCGACCCCACAGACGGCAGCCCACGAGGTTCCCCTGTCCCTGGGATTCTCCAGGCAAGGACACTGGAGTGGGTTGCCATTTCCTTCCTCAATGCGTGAAAGTGAAAAGTGAAAGTGAAGTCGCTCAGTTGTGTCCAACTCTTAGTGCCCCCATGGACCGCAGCCTACCAGGCTCCTCCGTCCATGGGTTTTTCCAGCCAAGAGTACTGGAGTGGGTTGCCATTGCCTTCTCCTAGGCAAATCTATTAATGCCTATTTCTAAAAAAGAATTATTGGGTAATTTATAGCACTTTTTTCCTGGCAAACCTAAAGTACATACAAAATAACTGTGTTCTGAACCTGGTCTCTTCCGTTGTGTTCAGAGCTCTTCATGTTCATACACTAGTTGTCCCCTTGAGTTTACTAAGTGTACTGAGGTGGCTTTGAAATTCTGATATGACTCTGCTTTAGAAGCTCACAGTTCTCCAAAACGTATTTGTGCCACATGGGAAATTAATTAGGCTTATTAATAAAATCACAGATAGTCTATGGAATTGCTCTTTGTACCCCTGTTTTTCTCTGAAGTAGAAAAACCAGAACCCATAAATAAAGAATGGCTTTCTCTTTTTCTAGTGAGTCATATTTCCAAGTTAACTCTGCTTTATTTTAGGTCCTAAGAGGTCAGCAGTATGGTAGGAGCTGTGATGTATGGAGCGTTGGCTGTGCTATTATAGAAATGGCTTGTGCTAAACCACCTTGGAATGCAGAAAAACACTCCAATCATCTTGCTTTGATATTTAAGGTAATCATGAGATAAAAATGACTTCTGCTAAAGTTGGCAACAGGCAAATTTTCATGGATTCTTCTTCACTATCAATCTAACATGAAAGCATATCTTACTAGAAATAAGTATATGTGTATCTAGGAGTTGATATGCTGCAGAGAATGTTGGCAGCATCACAGTCAGTTCTCATGCGTTATAAAGTCACTGTGAACACTGAATTAGCAGATACTGAATCACTGCCCCTGGGTGAAATATGTACCTACACACACACACACACACACACACACCCCAAACTTTTAAATGAAAATACCGGAAGCTCTTTATGTATTGTACTGTCACAAATTTGTATTATTTACTGTATTTAAAAAGTTCATACCTGAGGCAGAGGCCAAGGCTGTTCTACCCTTCTGACAACTCTCAAATTAACTTTGTCTGTTTCCACCAGAGAGTAATGTAATGATTGAGTTTTTAGTGTTTGAGTTAGACCTGTGCTTGTTTAAAAGCTTGGATTTTGGAGTCGTACAGACCTGGTTCCATCCTTTAATAGCCGTGTGAGTAGGAAAATTATTCTGTCTGCCCTCTGTTTTCTTGTTTATAAAATGGGTGTAATAATAACACCTACTTCATGAATTATTCCTGTCACCTTATGAGGATAAACAGAATTGCTTCTGGGCCTGAGTAAAGCACTTAAGCCACAATCACCTCTCTTGCTGAGTGGCTAGTGTGAGTCCTCTGAGCTGACTGCCAGCACCTCTCACCTGCTGTAACCTCCTCCAGGTCTCCCCATTCTTGAAAAATTTCCTCAGTCCCCTGGGGAGAAAAAATCAGTGCAGTTGTGTTTCTGATGTAGTCAATTGACTGGCTAGGTTTAGTCTTACTCTGAATAGCTCTCTGTGCTAAAACAGACAAACAAAAAAACACAGGAAAAGTGCAATGAAGCAAAGAGGACAACCATTTTGGAGAATATGAGGAAAGCAGAACTGATTTGAGTGAATACCTGCCTAATCCTTTTGATGCACCTTGGCCTTGTTCCTTTGAGACCGTAAAGAGGACTGCAACTCCCATCTCATCAGGAAGTATTTGGTCAGATTCAGGAGTTTTACCATAGACGAAAAAGTCCACCCACTTCTGTTTTAATTCTTCTGTATAGGAGGCACAGGTATTGAAATATATGCACGAGTACTTGTGTATCACAAGCTCTAGTTCTGGAGCGCTTTAACACTGTAGTGTTTTCTCTTACAGATTGCCAGTGCAACTACTGCTCCATCAATTCCTTCACATTTGTCTCCTGGTTTACGAGATGTGGCTCTTCGTTGTTTAGAACTTCAACCTCAGGACAGACCTCCATCGAGAGAGCTACTGAAGCATCCAGTCTTCCGTACTACGTGGTAGCCAATTATACAAATAAACTGTTACAGAGACAGGATGCTCAACAAGAGAAAAGAACTTTTGTGGGGAACCACGTTGATGATCTGCTGGCCTTCATGCCACTGAACAGCTATGAACAAGATCAGTGGGGAACCCTTACCTAAGTATGTGATTGACAAATCATGATCTGTACCTAAGCTTAGTATGCAGAAGTCCACAATTTGTGCAGAAACTGTAAACCGTGCCTTTCAAAGAACTGGCCCTTAGTAAACAGGAAAGCAGTGAAGTCTGCATGACTAATTAACAGAGCATAATTTTTTGGAGCACTTTTTCAGCAATATTAGCAGCTGAGGGGCTCAGGATCTGTTTTAATGTTTCAATTATTCTTCCATTTCATATCGTGATCACAAGCAGGGGGTTCTGCAGTTCTGTTCTTTTTTTTTGGTCACTGGCAAACAGTCAGTATCTGCCTCTTTTAGGTCAGAATATGCTATAAGTAGCAGTAAATAAATATATTTTTGAAAAGTTGACCACTTCTTTATGACCCACAATTGACTTTTTTTTTTTAATGCCTGGGCAGTTGTGGTTCATTGTGCATTTTACTGTTGGCCCATTCATTTCGTTTTTGGAAATTACGGTTCTATACTTTCATTTCACCTTCATTTTTGTTTAATATTCAGGGAAAGGTGACCTTTTCAAACCACACACAAAAAAAGTAGAACTAGATGTGAACTAGAGTTTATTAAATATCTTGCTGTTGCAAGAGTTTTTTAAAATACAGATTTTAAAACTTTGTTTTTAAAATTGGAATATGATAAAATACTACCTTCATTGAGTCAGTCACTGCTCTTCTCATGCAGGTTAAATATAAATTAAGTGAAAATCAAATGTTCTCTGTGATGCAGCTCACAACCAAGATCAAGATGACCTTGAAATGTATTTGAATTTTATAATTATGTTTCTTTAGTAGGAAACTTCACACCATTTAGGTCTTACTCTGTATGTAATAATCCGTCATTCATCATCACCACTGATAATGTTAACTGCTATTTTCCTTCCACCATGTATCATCTCTTTACAGTAGGCCTGGCTGAGATACCTAAAGAAAAATTAATTTAATTATGCAACTACAAACAGGTGTTTCCAAACAATAAATTTGCTTCAAACTTGGAAAATATTTTCAGAAAGAAAAGTGACTTTGAAATTTCATTTACACACTAATTCGTTGGATTTTGCACAGTTCTCTAATGGTTTTTATCTGAACTGAATTCAGATGCATGGAATCCTGAAGGAAAATGGCAGCTCCTTTACCCTTTTTCTGTGAGTTTTTTAAATCAAGTACTGATTTAAGTATTTAATACAACTTTTTGAGATGTTAAGTTTTAACTCTTCAGAAGCCAGTTGAATTGTTGCAGAGTTAAATAGAATTGGTTATTCTCAAAGACTCAGGATAAACTAAATAAGCTATATAGAGAGTACATTTTAAATGTACAACACAAATTGGAAGTAAAATAAGTTACAAGATAAGTTTACAGGGCAGTTTTTTTTTATATAAATGAATGTGTTTCTTAGTGAAATTTTACATTCCTTTGGTTGGAAGATTGGCAATATTTGAAGAGTTAAAAATAGTACTGAAATGTGAAGTTTGGTAGCTCTAAATGTGTTGTGTTTCCTTTTTTTTTTTTTTTTGACTACTTTAGAATTTTCACAGTTCTAATAAGATTGTTTCCAAGTCTCTCATGTGCAAGCTTTAAAGGATGCACTCTTGCCATTTTATGTACTGGAAGATCATTGGTCAGATTAATACTGTGTCTGACAGAGATGTAAACTGTATAAACTGAGGAACCTCAGCTAATCAGTATTACTTTGTAGACCACCATGCCCACCACATTTCAAACTCAAACTGCCTCTAGATGTCAAAATCCATTGTTTGAGTTTGTTTGCAGTTCCCTCAGCTTGCTGGTAATTGTGGTGTTTTGTTTTTTTGTTTTGTTTTCAATGCAAATGTGATGTAATATTCTTATTTTCTTTGGATCAAAGCTGGACTGAAAATTGTCATGTGTAATTATTTTTGTGTTCTTAATGTTATTTGGTACTCAAGTTGTAAATAACGTCTACTGCTGTTTATCCCAGTTTCTACTACCTCAGGTGTCCTATAGATTTTTCTTCTACCAAAGTTCACTTTCACAATGAAATTATATTTGCTGTATGACTATGATTCCTAAGACTTCCAGGGCTTAAGGGCTAACTTCTATTAGCACCTTACTGTGTAAGCAAATGTTACAAAATAAGAATCTCTGGGTTAAGAAAATTTGGCTTAAATGTATTCTTTGTTATTTTAAATATATCAAAGATATTTTAATTAAAATTTTTACCCCATTGAACCAATTTTATAGTATTTGTACCTATTTTGGTGTTTTGTCTTTATAGTAAATAAAAGTTTTTGAACAAAGGTTGTTACTTTTATTTATTTTGGAATAATTCCATTCTTAAAAAAGAGTCCTAAGAACACCACAAAGCACTCACATATACCATTCACTCTCAAAAGCCCCACCCACTCAGGTTTTGCAGCGGTCTAGTTATATCCTCTATAACAAAAGGATCCGAACCAAGATCAGCTTTGTTCTTAGTTATGCTTCTTGAGTCGCAGTCAATCCAGAACTATTCCTTCTTCCTTGACCTTCACACCTTAATTTATTGTTTTGTAAAAGTCGTTCAGTTTCCATTCAGTGCTTCCGCATGCTTCAGTTCAGAGTGAGTATCTGTGACAGGAATATCTCAGAGGTGATGCAGGCCGTGTTCTTTTCAGTGTCTCATATCAGGAGGCATACAAGGTCAGTTTGTCTCCTTGCTGTTGATGTAAACTGGATGATCTGATTGATAGGCTTCACCACAGTACTCTTGCCCTTTATAATTAATATCTACCTTTATATTATTTTGTAGAGGTGATACTTTGAGACTAAATAAATACATTGCTATTTATCCAACTTTAGCTCTTTGCTCTTAGCTGTCTTATCTGAATTATTACTTTGGTTGGTTGCCAAACACTGATTTTCTGGTTCCTGCACACCTGTATTTTGTGTGTGTGTGTGTGTGTGTGTTGTGTCCAACTCTTATGACCTCATGGACTGTAGCCCACCAAGCTCCTCTGTCCATAGGATTTCCCAGGCAAGAATACTGGAGTGGGTAATAGCCTATCCCTTCTCCAGGGGATCTTCCCAACCCAGGGACTGATCCCAGGTCTCCTGCTTTGCAGGCAGATTCTTTACTGGCTGAGCCACCAGGGAAGCCCCATATATTTATTAATGGGCATTTTTCTATAAGAAAGACCTCTTCTTTATTACTCACATATCAAAATGGGTTTGTGGATTCCTATTCAGTGAGACAGAAGTCATTATTGTCATCACAGATTTACTCAAATTGTCACATTTAGCTATTGGGAGCCTCTCAGAGCTTAGCTTCTCTCTGGACTGACAAGCCACCCATTATTCTCTGACCACTTCTATACTTTCAGACCCATCTTGTGTGTTTGCTTCAGCCTTGGGATCAGCATTTTTCCAGAGCCCTGACTCCACCGATAAAAAACGGTGCTAGATATGCTCATTGCTCTGGGGTGTCACTGCTCCCACGCCCTCTTGGTAGACAAAGCTAGATTATATAGTTTTATGCATACATATGCAAAATACACACACACATACACAAAAACCATAAGTTCATACCAGTTTTCAATTTCAGTCTACCACTACCCAGATTCATTCGAGACTTCCCTCTTTGCACATCTGTAACTCCTTTTCTGGACAGTAAGAAACCTGGCTTCCATTTGCCTCAATATATTGACTTATGCTATGGTTAGATAACATCACAGATTGAATGGATATGAATATGAGCAAACTCCAGCAGACAGTCAAAGACAGGGAAGCCTGGCCTGCTGCAGTCTATGGGGTCACAGAGTCAGACATAACACAGCAACTAAGCAACAACAAATTGACTGACTAAGTTCTCCACCCACCTATGTAACCCGTAAGGAAAGTAACCTAAAGGCAAGGTAAGCTGTATACTTTTTCAGGGTAGTTTTAGGTTCACAACAAAATTAAGCAGGAGATTCATGAATTACCCATATACTTCCTGATCCTACATATTGCATAGCCTCCCCCACTATCAACATCAAATGCTTTTTTGACAAAATGAAAGTGTTTTAACAAATTTTTCTTAAAAAAAATGAACTGAAAATTACATCTTTTTAAAAAAACCTTCCTTATGTGGTTTTACATGTCATAAACTTGCATATAAACACTATTACTGTCCCCAGACAGCAACAGATAAACTTAATTGATCCTGTTCATAGGACTCGATCATGATACAGAAAAACATAAAAACCATCCTCCTATGTTAAAATTGTTGGGAATGAGAAGATTTATTCACCAGCTACTATTTATCAGGGACACTTTGCAACACAGTGATTATGTTCTGTTTCACAAGTGAGGAGATAAGGCAATTTCAATCATTCTGCAATTCAAGGTGTACCAGGGAACTCATTTGGCTGACCCCAGGGTTTTAGTCTTCCATTGTATCTTGTTTTTATTGTGTGTTGTTGTTTTCTACTTTCATCCTTTGTATTTCTGCTCAGTAGTCGTTTTTCACATGATCACCCTGCAAGACAGGTAATGTCACTGAAAAACTGAGTTCAGAAGCCATCCTGTGTCTTTACATTTGTTTTAAACTTTCTGTAATAGCTTGGTTTTAAATGTACACCTTTTAAATAGGCTCTGAATATTGTTCCTAAAGGGCAGACTTCAGTCATTTCAGAAAAATACTAACTTTGAGTAAAGCTTTCTGTTTCAGAGGAATTAATAATTCTGTTGTTCCTTCATTCTATTTAAATGATATTAACAGTTTTTAAAAATGGTCAAATCTGCAGGTTACATGGAATCTAGAAAAATGTTGGGGTATCATGCCCATATGGAAATGCCAAAGAATGCAATTGTGAACTGACATAGTAGTAACTCTTGTTATAGAATGTATGAAGTACTGCAATCAATGGAGAACACAGTGACAAACAGAAATGTATGTAAACTGCCGTATTTCCATGTTGTGACAATTTATAGGTTTGTCATTTTTAAAATTTTGCTATAAGCAAAAGTCACATGTTGAATTGCCGCAAGCAAGGAAAGGATGGGCCTTTTAAAGTAGGTGATGATGATGGACACGGTAAGCACAGAGCCTGAAGCATCACCTGGGTCAAATCTGGCTCTGCCACTTCCCAGTAGTGTAATTCCTGTTTGACTTTCTGAACCTCCATTTCTGCATCTATAAGATGAAACCAACAGTTTTGAAGAGAGCCTATATAAATGGCTCAGTACAGTGCTAGGCACAATGGATGCACGATATGTGTTTTGGGAATGAAGTGACCCAAGAGTCACAGACTCAAATGCTTTAGCCTTGGGATCAGCTAGAATACTGTGGGGCTAGAATATCCTTAACAGAGCTTTTGGCTGACCTGTGAGTTCAGGCCAAATTCATGTCCAAGAGGGCCAATGGTTAGCATGTTGGAACTGAAGAAAAAAAGCCCACTATTGCCAAAACCTGTAAATTTTCAAAAGAAGCTGGAGAGATCTAGATGTTACATGCAATTTCTTAATGTCTACACACTGGAAGCTAATTTTACATTTTTATAAGGAACTGTAGGCTAAACAAAATTCACATGTTTTATCTGGCCTGTGACTAGCTGCTTTTGACTTCTGAGCTGGGTCCAGGCTTGTAAAATAAAAAAAGAAGTAGAAAATGAGAGTTAAATCTCAGCTTTGGGAAACTGAATCCAGGACTTTTGTCTTCTGAGATACATGACATAAGGGAAAAGTGGAGATGCTGATTATAAATGCTAGAGAACTAACCTATGAGGAGAAAATTATGTCTGATTTTAAGCACTAGTGTGAAATGCTTACCACTAAAGCCTAATTACCATGTAGCAAACTATACATGAAAATTAAAGTGTGAGTCGCTCAGTCATGTCCAGCTCTTTGCAACCCCATGGACTGTAGCCCACCAGGCTTCTCTGTCCATGGAATTCTCCAGGCAAGATGACTGCCATTCCCTTCTCCAGCGGATTTTCCCGACCCAGGGGCCAAACCCAGGCTTCCCGCATTGCAAGCAGATTGTTTATCACCTGGGCTACCAGACAAGCCCACTATGCACATGGAGCATTCAAATGTGCCATCCCAGTGGCGCAGCAAAGCCTGCGTGATAGAGGAACTTCACCCACAACTGAAGCCAACCTCACCACTCTGCATCAACCTGGAGTCACTATGACCCCTACCCCACAGCCCTCACTTCAGCTTTGCCTCGTTGAAATACAGTGAGGCTAAACCGATGGTGCAAGAGTCATGTCCCAGAGTTCTTTTTCCCACAATGCTGAAATTCGTAGTAGAGTTTATTTTTGAG
This sequence comes from Bison bison bison, assembly GCF_000754665.1. Lineage (NCBI taxonomy): Eukaryota > Metazoa > Chordata > Mammalia > Artiodactyla > Bovidae > Bison > Bison bison. The sequence goes on along the minus strand of NW_011494900.1, from coordinate 3,977,786 downwards.
ATGACTGTTATTTTTCCATTAAAATCAATTTGCTTAATGAGCTCTCCCAACATCTACGCAGACATACTCAGAGGATGAGGGCTATAACTAGGATGAAAGGGAGAGAAAAGGAAGGGAAATAATAAGGATGGGGAAATACTGGAAACCTCTGGTAGGGAGTAGCATGGCCATGTATGTATTTCTTTGAAGATCATTCTAGCAGTATCTTGAAGAAAGAATCAAATGGGGCTGGCTGAAGAAGACGCAGAGAAAGTCAGAAGACAACTGCAGTATCTAGATAAGAAGGTATGAGGGGGAGGGACTTCCCTGGTGGTCCCAGGGGATAAGACTCCGAGCTCCCTGGTCAGGGAACTAGATCCCGCATGCCGCAACTAAGGAAAAAAAAAAAAAAACCTGCATGCCGCAACTGAAGGATCCCACAAGCCACACAGAAGATGAAAGAGCCCGCGCCATAACTAAGGCCTGGCACAGCCAGATAAATAAGTAAATATTTACAAAAAAGAAAGTATGAGGGGAGAGTGATGTCAACATCAATAGAAGATAATATCCCTACCAACACTGAGTGATGAAGGAACGGAAAATCTGAACAGACCAATAACAAGGAGACTGAATTGTACCCCAAAGCCCCTCAACAAAGAAAAGCCTGGGCCCAGATGGTCTCGCTGGGGAGTTCTATCAAACATTAAAGGAATTAATGCCAATCCTTTTCAAACTCTTCTAAAAAACTGAGGAGGAGGGAACCTCCCAAGCTCATTGTATGAGCCCAGCATTACCCTGACACCACAGATAAGTAAGATAAGGAGAAAACAGAAACATAAAGGCCAGGGGTGGTCCCAGATGGCAGTGTGGGAAGATCTGGAACTCACCTCCCACACCAAATCAACATTCAGAACACTTTCCTCTAGAAAAGACCTGAAAACTCACTGACCAGCACCTTCACGATAAATGATAAAAGGGCCACCCTGGGACAAGCAGGAGAGGCAAGGAGTGGGCTTACTAAAACCCCACCCGCGGAGCAGTGATCCACGGTCCGGAAGGATGCCAACCATGCAGAGCTTCTCCCTGAGGAGGGAGGGGTTCATGCCCCTCACCGGGTTCCGCAAGCCTTGGGACCTGCAGTGGAAGAGATGAACCCCCAGAAGGTTCTGGCTTGGACCCTGGACCAAAGGGCTGTAGAGAACTGAGATATCTCTCTTAAAGGGCTCACATGCAGACTCACTCGCCCTGGAGACCAGCATAAATGCAGCAGTTTGAAAAGTGCCTGTTCTCCATTCTGACTGAAGCAATTTATTGATACATTTCCCAACAACAGGGTAGGGGGGTTCCTTTATCTCTGCATCCTCGCTAGCATTTATTACTTGTAGACTTTTTGATTATGCTCAATCTGACTGGTGTGAGGTGATACTTCATCATAGTTTTGATTTGCATTTTCCTAATAATTAGTAATATTGAGTATCTTTACATGTGCCTGTTGGCTATCTATATGTATTCTTTGGAGAAATGCTTATTTATGTCTTCTGCCTATGTTTTGATTGAGCTGTTTTTTGTTTTGTTTTTCCATATTAAGCTGTATGAGCTGTTTATTTATTTTTGGAAATTAATTCCTTGTCGGTCACATTGTTTGCAAATATTTTCCCCCATCCTGTAGGCTGTCTTTTCATTTTGTGTATGGTTTCCCTTTGCTGTGCAAAACCTTTTAAGTTTAATTAGGTCCCAATCATTTACTTTTGTTTTTAATTCCATTACTCTAGAGATGGATCCGAAAAGATGATACTATGATTTACGTTCGAGTGTTCTACCTGTTTTTCCCTTTAGGAAATGTTCTTACATTTAGGTTCTCAGTCCATCTGGGGTTTACTTTTGATTATGCAGAGGGCAATAGCAACCCACTCCGGTACTCTTGCCTGGAGAATCCCATGGACGGAGGAGCCTGGTGGGCTGCAGTCCATGGGGTCGCTAAGAGTCGGACACGACTGAGCGACTTCACTTTCATTTTTCACTTTCATGCATTGGAGAAGGAAATGGCTACCCACTCCAGTGTTCTTGCCTGGAGAATCCCAGGGACAGGGGAGCCTGATGGGCTGCCGTCTGTGAGGTCGCACAGAGTCGGACACGACTGAAGTGACTTAGCAGCATGGTGTTAGAGAATGGTATTTCGTTCTTTTATTTCGTTCTCTCTTTAGCTGCTCAGTTTTCCCAGCACACTTACTGAAGAGACTGTCTTTTCTCCACTGTATACTCTTGTCTCCTTCGTTGTAGATTAAATGTAAGGGCATGGGTTTACCTCTGGGCTCTCCACTCTGTTCCATTCATCTACCTGCCTGTTTTTGTGCCAGTAGAGTATTCATTACTATACCTTTGTAGTAATTATGGTACAGTCTGAAGTCAGTGAGTGTGATTCCTCCAGCTTAATTATTCTTTCTCAAGATCGTTTTGGCTATTGGGGGTCTTCTATGTTTCCATACAAATTTTTAAACTCTTTGTTCTAGTTTTGTGAAAAATGCCATTAGTATTTTGCTAGGGATTGCACTGAATCTACAGATTGCCTTGGGTAATATGGTCCTTTGAACAATATTAATTCTTCCAATCCAAGAACATGGTAGACACATCATATGTTTCGTGTGTTGTCTTCAACTTCTTTCCTCCCTGTCCTATAGTTTTCCAATATGGGTCCTGTACATCTGTAGGTAGCTTCATCCCTAGGCATTTTCTTTTTGATGCAATGGTAAATGACAGTTTTCTTAGTTTTCCTTTCTGACATTTCATTGTTAGTCTGTGGGAAAGCAACAGATTTCTGTATATTGATTTTGTATCCTTCAGCTTTACCACAGTCATCAATATGAGCTCTAGTATTTTTCTAGTACCATCTTTAGGATTTTCTACGAAGACTATCATGTCATCTGCAAACAGAGACAGTTTTGCTTCTTTTCCAATTTGGGCTGATGTTTCGTTTCACTCTGACTGCTGCAGGTGGTACCAAAATGGCAAGAGTGGGCATTCTTGTCTTGTTCCTAATCTTGGAGGAACTGCTTTCAGTTTTCACCACTGAATATAATGTTATTTGTGGGTGTGTCATATATGGCCTTTATTATGTTGACATACGCTCCCTCTATGCCCACTTTCTAGAGAGTGTTTTTTATCATAAATGGATGCTGAATTTTATCAAAAACTTTTTCTGCATCTATTGAGATGATCATATGATTTTTATTCCTCAAGTTGTTAATGTGATATATCACACTGACTGACCTGTGGATACTGAAAAATCCTTGCATCCCTGGGATAAGTCCCATTTGATCATGATGTATGATCCTTTTAATGTACTGTTGGATTTGCTTTGATAATGATTTTTTTTGAGGATTTCTGCATTTATGTCATCAGTAATACTGGCCTGTAATTTTCTTTTTTGTGATATTTTGTCTGGTTTTGGTATCGGGGAGATGGTGTCCTCACAGAATGAGTTAAAAAAATGTTCCTTTCTCTACAATTTTTTAGAATAGTGTCAGAAGGATAGGTGTTAATTCTTCTCTAAATTTTTGGTAGAATTCACTAGTGAAGCCATCTGGCCCCGGACTTTTGTTTGTTGGGAGTTTTTAAATTGCTGATTCAATTTTGGTACCCATAAAATTTTCATGTCATGAAAAACAAAAACAGGGACAGATTAGACTAGATTAACTTTGACCCAATTTTAAAAGCAAATAATAAAAGAACAAACAGCTATAAAAGGTATTTTTGAAATCTGAAAAATTTAAATAGGAGCTATATTCATGATAGTGAATTACTGTTCACTTTAAACGTCATTCTGACATGAGTGCACAGGCATATGGTGTGTGTGTGTGTGTGTGTGGAGAGAGAGAGAGGAATTATTACAAAATGTTAACAACTGATGAACCTACATAAAAGATATATGGTTGTTCCCTGCACTTTTCTATAGGTTAGAAATTTTAAAAATAAAAAATTGGGAACATATTTGTTTGTATATTCTTCAACTTGGTTTCATTTATTTTTGCATTTTACCTTTATTCCCTTTTTTCCCCTGTAACGGGATTTCTGTATTTCAGTGGCAATTCAGCCTTCACTAACTGACCACGTTTAGAATTATTTAGGGAATCACACAACATTGCAGAGTCGGACACGACTGAGCGACTGTACTGAACTGAACTGACACAACATCCAGAAGAGGGCGCCAGAGTAAACGTTTTCTTTAATGAAAGGATGATCTCAGCAGTGTTCTGACTGACACATAACTGAAAATCAAACTTTACACCACGTTTTTCTCAAGAATAAATCTCACTGCTCCTTTTAGAAAACTGAAAAAACTCAAGGCAATTCACTGATAATTCCATTTTTCCAATCAAAACCTTAAGTTCAATGTTTATCCATTTTCTCAGAGAACAATACTATTCTGCCATCCCCTTGAGACAAGCGTTAACAGTTACAACCAAAGAAAGGCTTTAAAAAGACACATGATGCCTTCTTTCCTGGTTTCCTGTTCTCAAGACCACCTGCTCTTGGTAGACTCTCACCCAGCTGCCAACCACTGTTCCTCTGAGCTTCTCAAACTAGTCCCACATGCTAGTGCTCTGCTTAAGAACCTTCAATGACTACCTACTGCCTATCTCACGATTTCATCATGGTCTGATCTTACTCTGCCTATTTCATTTCCTACTACATCTAATGGAAATTTTTATTCTGAGTAGACCCCACAGTATTCATTCCCACTTCTGCACTTTTGCTCATGCCAATGGCTCTCAAACTAGATGGCAGCAAAGTGGTTGGGGAAAGAGGTGGTTGTGCGTGCGTGCTCAGTTGTGTGCAAGCATGCTCAGTTGTACCCAACTCTGCGACCCTACAGACTGCACTCTGCCAGGTTCCTCTGTCCATGGGATTTTCTGGGCAAGAATAATGGAGTGGGTTGCCATGCCCTTCTCCAGGGGATCTTCCCAACTCAGGGTTTAAACCTGATTCTCTTACGGCTACCTACACTGGCAGACGGGTTCTTTACCACTAGTGCCACCTGGGAAGCCTGGAGAAAGAGGTGAGTTTTGCTAATTCACAAACTAACAGAGACCATTTTTTTTCTCCTTTTCATGCAGTATTTTCTTTTCTTTTACTTTCTTTTTTCCAAGGGAAAGTATGAACACAGTCCTTCACTACCACAAATTATCCAGCTGAGTTTTCGCCATTTGGGGAAGTTGCAGGGGTCAACACATCTGGATAGGCCTCGCCCTGGGAAAACCACTTTCATGATAATTATTTCACACAGTATTTTAGATCCTAAAGCACAAAATGACTTCAAAATACTTTGTGTCTAATTTTATCAATATGCAATATACTACTGTCATTCACAGAACTGACATTAACTTCAATATCTGAAGTTAATAAAACGCCTTGTCACAACTTTCCTTTTAAAAATCTGCATTATAATATGTGGCTGTAACACTCAATTCTTGATCATTTTTGTCTTCAGACCCCATTATCCTTTAAATTTTACTGAGAATCCCCAAGGAGCTATATCTATTGATATTTAGTGTATCATATTAAAACTGATAAACTTTACTTATTCATTAAAAATAACAATTAAAAAATCTATTATAATATGTATAACGTATCTTTTTGAAAAATAGCTAAATTCCCCCAAATAGTGAAAAGAATGGTATTTTAATATTTTTGCAAATCTATTTTATTTCTGGCTTTATAAAAGATGGCTGGATACTCATACCTACTTCTGCATTCAATCTGTCTCACCATGTATCACGTGACCCCTAGAAAACTCCACTGTACCCTTGTGGGGGAATGAGAATAAAGACATTAACCTCTGAGTACTATTACGAATATAGTTTTGACCTTGCAGATCTCTAAAATGGTCGTAGAGACCCCTGTGTCACTAGGCAGGACTTAGAGAACTGCTGGTTTATGCCTTCCCTTCCTTTCTACCTCTCGTCTATCTACTTCTCTTTGAAACACTCCTTTACTCCAGTAACTCATACTCAAATTCTGTGGTAACTATTATTTAATATTTATAATTATGTTTTTCCAACTAGACCATAATATTGGATGTATAGGCACACAGTTATCAGTGAATAAATATTTGCCAGTTATGTTACCCACATTAGATGATGTAGCTATTCAAGTAGGCTCCAGAATATCCACCAACTTTAAACATCAACTCTCTTCCAGCAAAGAACTGTGAAATAAGGACTCATGCAAAATAAGCTTGTCCTCCAACAATTTGAAAAACAGTTCTTTCTTGGATACAGTCAAAGCTCTAAGTTATTTACTGATCCTGACCATAAAAAAATATTAAGTGGATAAACTGCCAGGCATTCATAAAAGGTTTGACTATCTGCTAGTTTGTCAACATAAACTCAATCTTTTCATCACTTACTACAAACAGAGTAATTTTAACTCCCTCTGAAGGTGGAAAGAGAACCCCTCTTTTCTTGTCCAAGAGCAGAAAAACATTGGTGGGTTTATTTTAAATGGTTCAGTAATTCCCTCCTGCATTTCCCTGTAAGACTGGCTTTCTAATTCTGGGCTATTTTAAATCTTATCTTCTCATTTCAAAATTCCAATATTACCCTACTGTAACTATTCTCAGTGAAGATCTTGCCTCATAGGTCAATGAGAAACTAGAAACCATCACAATTTAGCCCTCAACTTTCTCCAACCAAATCCCCTAACACACCTTCCACTGAGCCCATAATCTCTGCCTTCTGTCTTGCTTCAGATGAAGATGCGTCCATGCTCCTGTCAAAGGACCTCTCTACTTACCCTCTGAATCAGCTCCCACCTTCTCAAGAACTTTATTCTGGAAATTAGTCATACATCTCTATCAATTTCTTTCGTTCTGTTGGATCATTCTCATCAGCACACAAGGACACTATAGGATCTTTCATCTTACAAAAGTTCTCTTCACCTTTGGCCCTATTTCCTGGCGTCCCTTTTCGTAAACTCACTGAAAGAGTTGTATACATTTGTTTTTCCTACTTCACCTCACATTTTCTCAACACACTCAAACTTCCCAAAACTGCTTTTGATCAAGTCATCACAGGCCTATATCTTGCAAAACTCATGGTTGCTGCTCTATCTACATTCTTTGCCATCTCTTCTTCAAGTCTTCTGGCTAAAGACTCTTAATTTTATCTCTGATTATGGCTCCAGGTGTGGATATTCAACTAGTTACTTGACATTTCTCACAGGTATTTTAAAACTTCACCCTCCCACATCCATTCATGAGCAAGTCCCGTCAGCTCCTCCAAAATATAGTCCTAATCCATTCACTCTCTACATCTCCATAGCTACCACTTAGTCTAAACTATCATTATCTCTCACCTGAGCCTTCATATTAGCCTTCTAATTAACCTTCCATGTATGGTGACAGCCCACCTATTATCCATAAAATACTCAAACTGGTCTTTTAAAAACAAGAATCAAATCCTATTACTTCTCTGCTCATAACCCTCCAAAGACTTCCCACTGCACTAAGAACTCAAATCCTTCCCTGAACCTGCAATGCCCCACATGGTTTGGCCTCTTCCCTGACGTCATCCTTCCCGTCTCCTTTACTATCATGTTCCAGCCACGTGGCCCTCTTTTCCCTGCTTGAACATAGCAAGCTCCTACCCATCTCATTGCCTTTGCATTTCCTATCCAGAGACTCTCCCCACAGATCTTCCCAAGTTTTGCGTCTTCTTGTCATTTAGGTCTCAGTCATACATGCCACTACCCTATCCAATGTTGCTACACCAGTTCCCACCCCCAAGTGACCTTTATAAAGAGAGTGAAGTCCCAGGAGGAAACAGACGACACACACGAAGTCCTCCATCCCACTCTCTTCTCAGGACTCTACCTCATTTTCTCCAGGGCACTCATCACTCTCTGATATTATTTATGTGTTTAGTATCTGTCTTCTACACTAGAGCTTCAGATGCAGCAGGTGCTCAATGGATTATCTGTTGAAATCTCATTCTGAACTAATTCTTGAAGTTAGAATCCATTTAGGGACACATGCACTATTTGTGGATTTTTAGGATATTAATAATAAACTTTATCTTTCCTACATGGTATTTTTGTGATTAACAGCATAAATGGGCTTTAAATGAAAAAACACAGCACACATATCTTTAACTGGGTAGAGTATTTCAAGAGACTGAAAACAATAGGAAGCAGGGGTAAAGAATCAGAGAGAAGAGGGCAGTTTTGGATAACCGCACATCTCCATGCCTGCCAATACTAATCTTTTGATCATCATATATTTTATATTAGAAAATTGTCTGGCAGTCTGTTGTTTCTCATTTATCTGTATTTAAAATTTTATGTAAATCATTAAAGACACGGATGATCTAAAGGACAATAGCAGCCACTATGACCTAATATTTATAGAATTTTAAACCAAAAAGCTATAAAGCATATACTCTTTTCAACAGCATTTGGTATATTCGCCAAGAGAGAGCATATTCTGGGACATAAGACAAGTTAATAAATTTAAAAGAACTGAAAACATACTTATTCTCTAATGACAAAAAAATTAAAAACCAATTACAGTAACATATCTAGGGAAATCCCAAATATTTAGAAATTAAAAAGACATCTAAATCATGAATCAAAAAAGAAATCACAAGGGAAATTTAAAAAATATTTTATACTGAATGCTAATGAAAATACAATATATCAAAATTCCCAGGACTCAGCTAACATAATGCTTGGAAGGAAATTTTTAACTTTAGATGCATACATTAGAAAAGAAAAAAGGTCTAAAAACACTGATGCCAAAGGTCTACCTCAAGAAGCTGGAAAAATAAGGGCAAAATAAACGCAAAGTGAGGAGGATATATAAAATAATAAAATGAACAAAATAGAAAATAGACAAACAACAGCGAAAATTAATAAAATCAGAAGCTAATTCTTTGAAAAGATCCATAAACTTCCAGTTACAATGATGAAGGAAAAAAGAAAACACAAATCACCAAAATTATGAATGAATTTATCACTACAGATCATATAGACATTAAAAAGACAGTAAGATTATATTTACGGACAACTTTATACTACCAAATTTGATGACTTAGATGACATGAACAAATTCCATGAAAAATACAACTTATCAAACTTAAGATGAAAGAGAAATTCTGAATAGCCCTACAATCTTCAAAAGAAACTCAATTCGTTATCAAAGAAAACTAGAAGCCCATGGTTTCAGTGGTGAATTCTATTAACATTCAATAAAGGAAACACCAATCTGATAGTTATTTTTTTTTTTTGTAGAAAGTAGAGGAGAAAGGAACACTTCTGAACTCATTTCAGGAGGTCAGCATAAGCCTAATACCAAAATCTGAAATAAAACTACAAACAAGCCATGAAACTGAAAAAAGAATCCACCTGCCAATGTGCATTTGATTCCTGGTTAGGAAAGATTCCACGTGCTGCGGAGCAACTAAGCCCATGCGCCGGAACTACTGAGCCTGCCCTCTAGAACCTGGGCGCCCGAACTACTGAGCCCACGTGCTGCAACTTCTGAGGCCCAGTGCCTAGAACCTGTGTGCCCCAAGAGAAGCCACTGCAATGAGAAGCCTGCCTACTACAAGGAAGAGGAGCCCCTGCTCTCTCCAACTAGAGAAAGCCTGCGTGCCGCAATAAAGACTCAGCACAGCCAAAAATATATAAACCAATAAATAAATAAATATTTTAAATGACAGAGTGTGACAAAAGTGTCATTCACAACTGAGTAGTGTCATCTCCGGAATCCAAGGATGGTGCAACATTTGACAGTGTGGCTTCCCCAGTGGCCCAGCAGTATAGAATCTGCCTGTAACACAGGAGATCTGAGTTTGATCCCCGGGTGGGAAAGATCCCTGGAGAAGGAAATGTAAACCCACTCCAGTATTCTTGCCTGGGAAATCCCATGGAGGGCTACAGTGCATGGATTGCAAAGAATTGGACACGACTGACTGACTAAACAACAACAATATTATAATTTACTACGTTTATGGGAGAACAGAGAAAAATTATGTGATCATCTCAATAAATAGCAAAGAAAAGTATTTGATATTCACCATTCATTTAAAACTTCAGACAAAAATTCTTGACAAATAAAAAACAGAAGAGAACTTTTTAAACTCTATAAATTATACCTACCAGAAAACTACAGTAAATATTAAACTTGAAGGTGAAACCTTAGAAACAGACAGAAGAATGAAGTATACTTTTACAAACTAAGGGGAGATTCCAAAATATATCTTTAATAAATAAAAGAAACTGAATACACAAAATATAAGAAACTCTAAAGACTCCACCAAAAAACTGTTAAATTAATAAATTCAGTAAACTTGTGGGGAACAATTTCAACATGCAAAAATCTGTTGCATCTCTATATACTAATAAAGAACAAGGAGAAAGACAAATTAAAAAACAACCACATTTACAAATGCATCCAAAAAAAAAAATTAGGAATAAATTTAACCAAGGAGGCAAAAGACCTAGACAGTGAAAACTACAAGACATTAAAGAAATAAACTGAAGAAAACACAAATAGATGGAAAGACATTTCATGCTCATGGATTAGAAGTCTTAATATTGTTAAAATGCCCATATCACCCAAAGCAATCTACAGATTCAGTGCAATCCCTGTCAATGCAATCAACTTCCCAAAGGCATTTCTCACAGAAACAGAACAATTCTTAAACTTGTATAGAACCACAAAAAATCCCAAATGACCAAAGCAGTATTGAAGAAGAGCAAAGCAGGATGCAGCATGCTGCCTGTTATCAAATATTACAAAGCTATAGTAATTAAAACAGAATGACACTGGCATAAAAATAGACACACAGATCAAAAAAACATAACAGAGAGCCCAGAAATAAAGCCATGCACATGAATAAATTTACAACAATAAATTCACAAGAAAGGAGAGAAGAATACACAAGGGAGAAAGGATATATCTTCTATAAACGATCTTGGGAAAACTAGACAGCCACATGAAAAAGAATGAAACTAGACTACCGATTTACAGTATACACAAAAATTAACTCAAAATAGATTAAAGACTTGAATGTATAAGACCTGAAATCATAAAACTCCTCAAACAAAACACAGGCAGTAAGTTCATTCTTACCAATGATTTTTTGGATTTGACATCAAAAGAAAAGGCAACAAAAGCAAAAATAAAAAAGTGCAACTACATCAAACTAAAAAGCTTCTGTACAGCAAAGAAAACCATCAGCAAAGTGAAAAGGCAAGCTTCTGAGTGGGAAAAAAGATCTGCAAACCACAAATCTGATAAGGGGGGTATTGTCCAAAAAAATATATAAAGTGAAGTGAAAGTCACTCAGTCATGTCCCACTCTTTGTGACCCCATGGTCTCTATAGTCCATGGAATTCTCCAACTCATACAAATCAAAGCAGCAAAACAATCTGATTTTTAAAATGGGCTAAAGATCTGAACAATTTTCCAAAGAAGATATCTAAATAGCTAACAGGTACATGCAAAGATGCTAACACCACCAAGTAATCAGGGAAGCACAGATCAAAATCACAATGAGTTATCACCTTGCATCTGTCAGAATGTCTATTATAAAAAAGACAGCCGAAAACAAGTGTTGGTAAGTCTGAGTGAACTCCAGGAGATGGTGATGGACAGGGAGGCCTGGCGTGCTGCAATTCATGGGGACGCAAAGAGTCGGACACGACTGAGACTGAACTGAACTGAACTGAAGGACGTAGAGAAAGGCAAACCCTTGTGCACTGTTTGTGAGAATGTAAATCCATGCAGTCACTATGGAAAACAGTATGGCTGTTCCTCAAAAAAATTAAAATTAGAACTACCATATGATCCAACAATTCCACTTCTGGTTGTTTCCAAAGGAAACCAAATCATAATCTCAAAAAGTTATCTGCACCACATTCACTGCAGCATTATTATTGAAACAACCTAAGCGCCCATCAATAGATGAACGGATAAAGAAGATGCAGTAAATACACACACACACACAATGACTACTACTCAACCATAAGAGAAATATGAAACTTTGCCATTTGCAACAACTGGATGAACCCTAAAGGTATTATTAAGTGAGATAAAACAGAGACAGACAAGTAGCGTATATTCTAACCTATATGTGGAATCAAAAAAGAACTGAAAACAAAAACACAAGCTCATAGAAACAGAAGTCACGGGGATGTAATGTACAGCAAGCAGATGACGGTTAATAAAACTGTACTGCACATTTCAAAGTCAGTAAGAGTACATCTTAAAAGTTCTCATGACAGGAAAAAAATGTTCTATATATGGTGACAGATGTTAACTATAGTATGGTGGCGATACATATAAATATCACATCATTATATTGCACACTTGAAACGAATATAATGTATGTCAACTATAATTCAAAAAAGTAAATAAATAAATAAGGTCTGGGCAAAATGGTGCTTTGTACTCGGTGTACACCTCCATGATTAAACCTACGATAACAAATTTCAAAGCACTGGAAATGTATATAAAAACTGCTTTTTTGCTTTTAAAGATAAGTATATCACTACAGGTAAGAAGTCAACCAGTTCTTTTTGGTTCCTTTTAAGTCTAGAGACCTTAAAGTTACTCTCTGAATGCCATTTGTTACACATCCTGGAACTGAATTGTCTCCATTTAGCAAATCAGGTTAACTCTGGAGGGTGTCAATTTACCAAACACAACACCTGCCAGCAGAGCCTCCGGAGTTTGCCAATTACCCTATTACAATAGGGTGAAAAAGAAACTTCGACGTATTTTTTTTTCTTTTTATTACTATTTGGAATACAGCAAGTTAGTCGTAAGGCTACTTGAATTTCCCTGAATTTTCACTAGATCTGACTAGTTCGATTTAGACTTTTAGGTTAGGATTCACCCTCACTTTGAGGCAAAGAATTCCTGGAAAGCAGACTTTTCATTCTGAGGAAACGGCAATATATCTATTTCTTAATGACCATCTGCTGATCTGAAGATGACTGAGTTAGTCTCGTGTGTGAAAATACACGAGCGAATGGAGAAAGGAAAAGGAAATAAGGGGCCCTCCTACAGCTCTACGAACCTCTGTTTCAGCGAGCTGGCATCAATAAAGCGGAGGCACGGAGAAGCGGCAACTGGAGCCAAGGGGCACCAGGACAGCCAAGCGGAGCGAAGAGGGCTGAGACCACGAAGGGGCGGGACGGCGCGGCCTCCGCTCCTCCTCGGTCGGGGCGGGCCCGAGACCGCGACCCACCTCTCCCGCGCCGTCCTTGTCCAGGCGCCACGGTACAGCCATGCCGGGCCGCCTGATGCGGGGCCTCTGGCAGCGATGGCGCCGTTACAGGTACCGCTTCGTACCCTGGATCGCGCTGAACCTAAGCCACAACCCGAGGTGAGAGGGCGAGGCGGCTCGACCCAGGCCGTTTTCCTACCTCCCAGCGCCGCCACCTCGACCCACAGGACTTAACGCTGGCTGACCGAGGCGGGCGGAGCCTTAGGCGAGTGGAGCCTCAAGCAGGCGGAGCCTAAGACGGCCTACGGGCCTGAGGCGGGCGGGACCTGAGTGGGCGGGGCTCGAAGTGGGCAAGGCCCCAGGTGGGCGAGGCGGTGGCTGGCTGAGTCAGGCCTGCTGGGGGCCCGAAGACAGCACGGGGCTTTTAGGTGGGCGGGGCCTAAGGCGTATTTCCCATCGTTCCCGGCGCTGCGAGGGCTTCAGGCCTTGTTGCCCGCGGGCGTTGGCCTGAGTTTTAAGTCTAAGTGCCTGCAGAGGTTGGGTGCTTGTGTTTGGGCAAAAAATAGGAACTTTTGAAAAACGGAAATAACTTGCAAGGCGTGAAGGTGCGTGGCCTTCTATCAAGGCAAAGTTAGGAGCTTGAAGTGCCTTAGAAAAGCCAAACCGTAGTTCATTTTTACAGCTCTACAGAGTTGTACGGAGAAAACAACGCAGCTCTGCTGTGAGGGTAACAGCTTGGAGTAGCTGATGTATAAAAACGAGCAAAAAGCCACTAAAAGCAAGTCGGAGTATTGGATTTAGAATACGGATTCAGCGCCTAAAGAAGGCCATCTAGCTGAGTCAAGGCCGTAGGATCAGTGTTAATAGTGGCTTTAGTAAATTGCCTGCTTGGAAGAAGTTAACGTGATGCTCACTTAAATAGGCAGACTAGCTCGGTTGAAGGCTGGTGAATAGCCAAAGAGCTCTCCCAGTTTCGTACTACAGAAACGTGAATTCAGATGCATCATTACTACTATCAAACTGAGGTGGAAATTGGTTCCTTGTAAGTAAAACAAGAAGTAAAATAATACTTAAAAAGGGATCATTAAAGTACTCCTGAGAAAGACTGACGACATTTATAATGTTAAATGTGTCTTTGAAGCTGCTGCTGCAGCTAAGTCGCTTCAGTCGTGTCCGACTCTGTGCGACCCCATAGACGGCAGCCCACCAGGCTCCCCTGTTCCTGGGATTCTCCAGGCAAGAACACGAGTGGGTTGCCATTTCCTTCTCCAATGCATGAAAGTGAAAAGTGAAAGTGAAGTCGCTCAGTCGTGTCCGACTCTTAGCGACCCTATGGACGGCAGCCTACCAGGCTCTTCCATCCATGGGATTTTCCAAGCTAGAGTACTGGAGTGGGTTGCCATTGCACCAGAAGCAGAGCGAGACTGACGATATATATAATGTTAAATGTGTCTTTGAAGCTACACCCGTGTAAAAAGGGCCCCTGCAATTTGAAGACATAATGGCTTTAGGTGTACTGGAAACCAGCCCGTTTTCTGCTTCTTGTTCTGCCGTATACCACCTTTAGGACGTTGGGCAAGTTCCCTAACATCTCTGAGCCTGAGTTTCCTTGTCTGCAAAAATGGGATAATGAAACTAAGGACCCAGTAGAATTTGGAATGGAATGGGCCTTTTATAAGTATTAGCTGTTGTTGACCTGTGTAAGTATTGTTGGGAGTCAGGTTACTAGAACTGAACCCCCAAAACTCTTTTCCAAACTTCTTAGTTTTATGCCCTTCAAACACACGAGAATTATCTTCATAAACGCCAGTAACCCTGATGACATCAAGACAGTCTGGCTTTTATCAGTTGAAGGGTAGTGAATAGAAACTTTTCCCATTTTCAGGACTCTGCGATATGTTCCAGAAGAATCCAAAGACAAAGTTATCTCAGATGAAGATGTCCTAGGAACATTACTGAAAGTTTTCCAGGCTCTATTCGTAAATGATTTCAGTAAACAATCAGATATCTTGACTGTGCTTCCAGAACCTGTTAAATCAAAATATCAAGACCTACTGTCAGTTCAGCATCCAAGGGTGAAACAGCTTGAATACAGACATCAGCAGCAAAATACCTTTACACCAGAAGAAATTCTTTATAAGACATTGGGTTTCAGTGTTGCCCGAGCACCTAGCTCATTGATTTCTGCTGGAAAAGGTGTCTTCGTTACTAAGGGATTGGTACGGAAAGGCGCGGTTGTATCTATGTATCCCGGTAATGACATAATTAGTACTTGACCAAGAGTTTCTTATATACGGATAAATACAAGTTCGACAAAATACCTAACCCTATAAGCCTTAGAGTAAGGGGTTGTATTGGAAACGGATTTCCACAGGCTTTTTTTAATTGGCAGATAATTGCTTTACAGTGTCATGTTGGTTTCTGCCATACAAAACCTGAGTCAGCCATAGGTATACATATGTGCCCTCCCTCTGGAGCCTCCCTCCCACCACCCCTACCCCACGCCTCTGGGTTGTCACAGAATACCAGGTTGAGCTCCCTGCGTTACACAGCAGCTTTCCACTCGCTATCTTTTCACATATGGTAATATATATGTTCCAATGCTATTCGCTAAGTTTGTCCCGCCCTCTCCTTCCCCGGCCATATCCACAAGTCCATTCTCTCTGTCTGCATCTGTAGTCCTTCCTTACAGATATGATTTCCGTGGACTTGTAAATCTTGAGTTGGAAATTAACTGTTTGCAAATTATCTCATGTATTAGAAAGTATCTGGGAGCATTTTGAGATAAATGCATTTTTCTTTTAAGGAAATTTTTCTAATCAATATTTAAATTTAGGCAAGTATAGTATGGCCTACTTTGTAAGACTGATTACTTAGAAATTACTAGAGAATAAGTCAGTTTGGGTTAGATAATAATTAAAGGTAAAAAATGATGTGGATTAAAATATAAAGATTAAATTTAAATCTGTAAATCACTGAGTAAAGATCTTCCTGCCATTTCTAAACTTGAAAAGTAAAGCAGTTTCTTTGCAAAAGATCATTAACTGGACTGCTCAGTAGAATATATTATTTGTTAAAAGTATTATTTGGTGCAGTAGAAATATGTGTGAATGTCCAAAAGACCTGTTTTTTAAGAAGTCATTCTACTATCTTCTTAATTCTATGTCCCTAAACAGGGGCATCTCAGTTTCCTCCTTCACAACTATCCTAACTCCATAAAGAATAAACAGAACAAGCCAGCGACAAACAAATAAATACTAAAATAAATTTAATAAATAGATTAACAGGGCTTCCCTGTTGGCTCAGACGGTAAAGTGTCTGTCTGCAATGCAGGAGACCTGGGTTCGATTCCTGGGTTGGGAAGATCCCCTGGAGAAGGAAACGGCAGCCCACTCAAGTACACTTGCCTGAAAAATCCCATGGATGGAGGAGCCTGGTAGGCTTACCGCCCATGGGGTGGCAAAGAGTTGGACACGACTGAGCAACTTCACTTTCAACATGCCTGCAACATAGGAAGCACCGTGTAAATATTCTCTCCTTTCCTTCATTGCAAATGAAAGGGAAAACAACCTGAATGCCAGCCCCATCTATTCCCATATATATCTACACTAATTGATTAATAACAAAATAATAAAAATCAATAACAAAATTGATTAAAAATAAACTAAGAAATGTAAAACACATTTCTTAAAAGTCTCTTTAATAGATGTCAAATAGAACTCTTTCGGAGAAGGCAATGGCACCCCACTCCAGTACTCTTGCCTGGAAAATCCCATGGACGGAGGAGCCTGGTAGGCTGGAGTCCATGGGGTTTCGAAGAGTCGGACACGACTGAGCGACTTCACTTTCACTTTTTCACTTTCATGCATTGGAGAAGGAAATGGCAACCCACTCCAGTTTCTTGCCTGGAGAATCCCAGGGACGGGGGAGCCTGGTGGGCTGCTGTCTATGGGGTCGCACAGAGTTGGACACGACTGAAGTGACTTAGCAGTAGCAGTAGCAGAACTCTTTTAAAAAATAAAAACAAAAACACAACTTTGAAACCGAGCCTAAAATGTGATGTTCACATTTTTTGTTAACCAGAATAGTCATATTTTATTTGACTGTGTGGACAAGTTGGTTCTGTGTTCCTTCTGCTATTGGGCACTTTTTAATGAGGGAAGTAGCCAAAGAGAATGTGATAGTCTAGACTGGAGAATGGAAACATTAGAAAAAGGTAGAGAAATTAAAGCAAATTCTTCCATGTTCTGTTTATGTGCCAGAGAAAGGTCCTTTATCATGATGGTTATGATTTTTATAGCTTGCTATAATATGTGTTTGTCTTATATATTAGGTACAGTATATCAGAAGTACGAGCCAATCTTTTTCCAGTCCATTGGAAACCCATTTATTTTTAGATGCCTAGATGGGGTGCTCATTGATGGAAATGACAAAGGAATATCAAAAGTCGTGTATAGGTAAGTTGGTACCATGTTCAAATTTAATTGTAGGAGACAGAACCATACCACAATGACTCTGACCACTGGCATTTGCACTTTAAATAAAAATCTATTTAGCAAGCCAGAACAAGACATGGAGGAAACTTAAAGGCGTGTTACTAAGTGAAAGAAGCCAATTTGGAAAAGGCTACATAATATATAAAGTCCAACTATATAACATTCTAGAAAAAGCAAAACTGTGGAGACTATAAAATGATTGGCATGTGCTAAAGTCTGGGGAGGTGAGGAGAGGTCAAAAGGTGGAGCATGGAGAATTTTTAGGACAGTGAAAATATTCTGTGATACCCTAATGATGGATATCTCTCGTTATACAGGTATCCAAACCCATAAAATGTACACCACCAAGAGTGAGCTGTAAGGCGAACTATAGACTCTGCAGTGATTATGATGTGTCAGTGTAGGCTCATCAGTTGAAGCAAACATACCAGTCTGGTTGGGGATGGTGAAAACTGGGCAGGCTGTGCATGTATGGGAATGGGGGTTACCTAAGAAACATCTGTACCTTTTCCTCAGTTTTGCTGTGAACCTTAAACTCTTCTGAAAAAGTCAATTTAGGAAATTGACCCCCCAAAAAATCTATTTAGTTAATTGTCCAATTGATTAGATAAGTTTTTTTAACACAGACTTCCAAGAATGAGCTTATGGTTGCTGGAGGGTTGCGGGGG
>NW_011494900.1:3921569-3959305 GCF_000754665.1 Bison bison bison | reverse complement strand
CACTGTATAGCACATGAAACTCTGCTCAATGTTATGTGGCAGCCTGAATGGGAGGGGAGTCTGGGGGAGAATGGGTACATGTATATGTTTGATTGAGTCCCTACTCTGCTCACAGGAAACCATGACAACATTGTTTATCAGCTATACCCTAATACAAAATTAAAAAGTTAAAACAAAAAAAAAGTTTTTAAGAAAAATTTCACCGAGGGTTAACTGAATTTTAAGGTACAGAGGAACAGTCTCTTAGCTAATGCTTTCACCTGTTTCAGATCTTGCAGTGGGAGGGATCAACTTGGCCCTTTAAAAATGAGTGATAGTACATGGCTAACATCAGAAATTCATAATCCATTGGCTATAGGACAGTATGTGAACAATTGTTCAAATGGTAAGTTGGCACCCTGGGGCTGTGAGATAAAAATACAGCAGTGGTAATGTTCCTCCTTTGCCATATGACTGAGTGCCAGAGGCAGTTAAGTTTAATATCTCAGCTATTGAAAGCCCTGAAGTAAATTTTATAATGGCTGATGTCAACCAGAGAATTTGGAGAGATAATAATATATGTTAATTGGAATTCTTTAACTGTTTTTATTCTGATTTTGCAATAAATAAGGCAATTGATAACTGCCCTTTTGATCACTATTCTTTTAGTTATTTTTTACTAGTTAACTTAGAGATTATTTTGTCAGTTCCTCAACATAGCCTTATAGATTAATCACTACACTGGTTCTGTTACTAAGTTTATGAGTTACCAATCTTCTCTAGGGCTTTATTTTCCTATAAGGCTTGATCATCTGACTACATTTAACACAGACTGGTGTTAGACATGAACTTGAAGCCTGACTCTTCTATGTAACCTTTATTCTCTCTGAGCCTCTGTTTCCTAATCTTCAAAAAGTAAATAATAAAACATGCAAATATATGTATATATATAATCTTGCAGTGCCTGGAACATAAGAGTGATTATTAATTTGAGCATTTTCTGATAATTTAGAAAACTATACATCAAGTGCCATAATTCAGTACTGTTTTCCATGACCTGATAAAATGGTTCTGTTTCTAAACGTTTTGTACTTGTTCTTAGACAGAGCAGCTAATGTCTGTTATCAGGAATTTGATGTGCCTGCAGTTTTCCCTATAGAACTGAAGCAGTATCTTCCAAACATTGCCTACAGCTATGACAAACAAAGGTTAGTTCTTCTCGGAATTTTTCCTATCTTCTGTCTTATGCTGTGCCTTAAAATAGATATATATTTTCTAAGAAAAAACTAGAGAGTTTGGGGGGTTTTTTTAGTGAAAACTTATAACTTAGATTTTTATGTTCATCATAAAATGTGTTGATGTAGGTTATTCTCCATTTAGTCATTACAGAATATTGGTTACATCCCCATGTTGTACACTGCATCCTTGTAGCCTGTCTTATACCCAGAGGTTTGTACCTCTTACTCTCCTACCCTCGTATTTCCCCTCCCACCCGCTGGGAAGCACTAGTCTGTTCTCTGTATCTGTGAGTCTGCTTTTTTGTTGTTACATTCACTAGTATGTTGTAGTTTTTAGATTCCACATATAAGTGATTAGAATACATATTTATTTAGGCTGCACTGCACCTTCTTTGCTGCACACAGGCTTTCTCTGTTTGCAGGGAGCAGGGTCTGCTCTCTAGCTGCAGTGCACAGGCCTCTCATCGCAGTGCTTTCTCCCGCTGCAGAGCAGCGGCTCTAGGCACACAGGCTTCAGTAGTTGTGGCACGTGGGCTTAGAAGTTACGGCTCACAGATTCTAGAGCTCTGGCTCAGTTGTGGTGCATGGGCTTAGTTGTCCTGCAGCATGTGGGATCTTCCCGGATCAGGTATCGAACCCATGTCCCCTGCCTTGGCAGGTGGATTCTTCACTACTGAGCCACTAGGGAAGCCCAAGAATATGTGTATTTTTAATGTAACATTTATTTTTTGTGCATTAAGTGGAAAGTCTACTGAGAATACTCAAGTAACAATTTTTAAATATAAGTAATTGTATATTTAAGAGTTTTTTATTAACAATACTGTAAGAAGACGTTACCTTTATATCCTTTCACTTAGCTGCCAGTTGCTAGCAAACTTTATTTTATACAGGTCCAATTAAATTGTCCTTTGATGATGAATGATATTTAAAACTTAGACAATTCCCTGTACTTGATAACTTTTATGTTTCTATATGTATGTGTGTGTGTGTGTTTTAACAATGAAGTTTTTTTCACCTGACATTCTGGGGCATAATATTATTGCTGTTCAGCAAGTACAGGAAAAGTTAGAAGAGTAGGAACTTGAAGGTATGCATATGTCTTCTTATTGTGTCCATTAAAGGTATTTTTTTTAAATTCCAATAAATGTTAAGTAACATTTCCAGCTTTGCGGAATACAAAGATACAATAATTTTTTTTGAAGTGTTGAACTATAATGTCATTTTAAAATGCTTTTTATGATACCAGTTTTGAGGATGGGAACATAGAAACATTTTCAAAGAAGTAGTCAGTTGTATAAACTTATTGATTTGCGGGCTTTTTAAATGATGCAAAATAAATATACTCTAAAATGCCTCCATCAGCAATGAGAGCTATTTCCTTATGGAAATCAAATACATAAATTAAGATGATAGTAAGGAATCTGAATAAAATTATCAATGAAATCCATCTTGATGGTACTAAAAATATGAGCTTGTATCTGTTAACACTGCTAACTATGTTTCTCTTTGTTTTCAACCCACTGCGCTGTGTCATTCTTGTTGCACTTAGGGACATTGAACAAGGAGAAGAGCTTTTTTCAAACTACTATACAATTGTCAGCTAACTCTATGAAACTATGTTTACTACTCAGTTATTGAGTTAATTCTAAATGTTTTTTGTAAGTTCCACTTGCAGAACAAATGTTTTGATACCTAATTGGAGTGGGAATTTTGTTTTTATTGATATTAGTATTTTAATTAATCATAAAACCTATTTGCTTCGTTACGCTTTCAAATTTGTAATGCAATTCCAGTGTTAATTTGGTTTTCACCTAAGTACACAGTAGCTTACTAAATTAAAAGCCACCACCTGAACTTATAATTTTAACTATTCTTTTGATTATCTTTAGTAGTTTATCAAATTTTAGCCAAGTCATCAGCAGTTCTTACACTGTTGATGTGTACTAACATCCACAAAAACTTAATTTTTTCAGAGTAAACCAAGACCAAAAATATTTGTTGTGTTGTCATGAGTTAATTTGGAGAAGGCGATGGCACTCCACTCCAGTACTCTTGCCTGGAAAGTCCCATGGATGGAAGAGCCTGGTAGGCTGCAGTTCATGGGGTCGCTAAGAGTCGGACACGACTGAGCGACTTCACTTTCACTTTTCACTTTCATGCATTGGAGAAGGAAATGGCTACCCACTCCAGTGTTCTTGCCTGGAGAATCCCAGGGACGGGGGAGCCTGGTGGGCTGCCATCTATGGGGTCGCACAGAGTTGGACACGACTGAAGCGACTTAGCAGCAGCAGCAGCAGCATGAGTTAATTGGGGTTTGTGTGTAATTTCAAGATTTAGCTGGTTAAGGGGGCAATGGGGAGTCATTATACTGTTTTCTCTATTTGAACATTTACACACACATGCACACCTACAAAGCTTAAGAGACTGTAAGAGAGATTGTTTTGGCATGGAAATATAGTTAAAAGATGGTGGTGGGAGGAATACCTATTCCCCATGTCTCATGTTTAGTGGGCTTCCATTAGTAATTCTGCCTCTCTCTCCACCTTTTGGAGGAAGAATGATTCTCTGAGATTATTTTTAGACAAGAATTAGACACCATGGCCCCAACCCCACTAGTTCCTTCTCTGTGGACTCTCCCAGTAGTCTGTTCTGGGTGGTTCTCAGCCCTGGGTGGCAAGTAGCCTGTAGTCAGCCCAGCCAGGAAAGGAGTGAGTCTAGTTCAGAGGTGGAGTATCAAGTGAGCTGGCCTGGCATCAGCTCTGAAGCCACATTCTCCAGTTCTATTAGGAGGAGTTACTTTGATCTCCATCAACCTGACTCCTGCATCCAACCCTCAGCTCCATACTTGGATAGGGAGTGCGTTATTTATGGGCCTCTCTATGGCACCTGTACCACCAGATTCTGACCCTCTTTACTGCTACACCAACAGCTCTTCTCACTTAAGTTTACTGTAATTTCAGTAGCCTCCCGATTGCTTTCCATGTTTCCATTCCTGCCCCCTTTTCAGAATAGACAGCCAAGAGTGATTTCTTTTAAGCACAAATCAGATCCTGCTGGCATCTGCTCAGAACTCTGATTACTCCTACTTTAGAATATATGCCGAGTCCTTCACTACCTCTGATCTCACATCCTGCTCTCTCCACACAGCCTCAGCTGTCTCCTTGCCACTCCTGAAACTGCAGGGTACACTCCCACCTCAGGGTTTTTGTACTAGTTCTGCCTCCAAAAACCTCCCCCGCAATAGCCATATAGCTCTTTCCGTCACCTTGCCTAACTAAGCTACTGAAATTTACAATCCTCAACTGCCAACCCCTAATGCTCCCCATTCATTTATGTAGCGTTTATGATGTCTATGCACCTAAGTCCATGGGAGCATCTTTTTCTCAGCCTCATTTGTCTTTTATTTGTGCCACAAGGGGAACTCACTTTGTTAAAAAGCCAAGGGCTTCCCTGGTGGCTCGGTAAAGAATCCACCTGCCAGTGCAACAGACACGGGTTCAATCCCTGGTCCAGGAGGATCCCACGTGCCTCGGAGCAGCTAAGCCTGTGCAACACACAGGCTATTGAACCCGTGCTCCAGAGCCCAGGAGCCTCAGCTACTGAAGCCTGAGCACCCTAAAGCCTGTGCTCCACACAAGAAGCCACCGCAATGAAAAGCCCAAGAACAGCAACCAGATAGTAGTCCCCACCTGCCGCAACTAGAGAAAAGCCCTCGTGCAGCAACAAAGACCCAGTACAGCCAAAAATAAAATTATACATTCTATATATATATAAGCCAAGCTAGTTGATCAAGAAGATCCTATTATCCAGAACTTTATGTTAAATACAGAAATTTAACTCCTGCGGTAGTGTTAGGTATTTAGGAGTGAAGTGTCAGACTTTTTAAAAATAATTCATTAAAAAATGCATATACATATATATGGAATTTAGAAAGATGGTAACAATAACCCTGTGTACGAGACAGCAAAAGAGACACTGATGTATAAAACAGTCTTATGGACTCTGTGGGAGAGGGACAGGGTGGGAAGATTTGGGAGAATGGCATTGAAACATGTAAAATATCATGTATGAAACGAGTTGCCAGTCCAGGTTCGATGCACGATACTGGATGCTTGGGGCTAGTGCACTGGGACGACCCAGAGGGATGGTATGGGGAGGGAGGAGGGAGGAGGGTTCAGGATGGGGAACACATGTATACCTGTGGCGGATTCATTTTGATATTTGGCAAAACTAACAATTATGTAAAGTTTAAAAATAAAATTTTAAAAAATGCGTATAACATAGAGTACAAATATGGCACAACATTAATTGTTCGATCAGGATTGTTCTTTATACTCTTAACTTTTGTCTTAAAAGTTTTTCTATCTTAAGTTGGGGGGAAAGTTACCATCAGCTTAAGTGTAATATAGTGAAACAAACATCAAATTCATCAACGTTTACTGAATGCCTACTATGTGAAGGGTCCTGGAAGATTCAAACAGTTCCTGCTGATAAAATGCCCAGTATGATGACTTGGTCTGGACTAGAGGGATGAAGTTATTTTTTAAAAAGAAAAAACTGCTATTAAAAAAAAAAATCATTTTTTCCTTACTGGAATAACTTTTCAAGATTTATAAATGACTTATTTCATTTCTGACATGTTTATGAAATGCTTTTATTATTTCTACACCTGGTTACAACTTCATGGCAGTGGTAGCTTTACTTGTGTAAAAACAATCTCATAAAAATCTAGGTATACTATGAAGCTTGTCTCTCACTGAAGCGAATGCCAGCTATAGTATATTAAGCCTTGAAAAATGTGAGCATTTCTGATCTAGGACTAGGACTTCAGTGACCCTGTGCAGTTTTGTTCAGAGAACCCAGCCAGCCACAGAAAAGAGAACACGGAATAGAGATCACTTACCTGGGTGGGAAATCCTAAACAGTGCTATACCCCAAGACTATTTTAAATTAAAAATGGAAGTGCGTATAACAAACTACCCAATTTACAGATACCATGCAACCTTTGAAAAAGGAAGAGAAGCAGCATGCTGGAAAAGCAAACCATGGATGGATGGAATGGGTTAAGGTCTACAAGTGTCTACATTACTCTGCTCTCACTAGGCTCTCCTCCCTCCCCTAAAAGCCTAAAGGGCTGTGCTCACATATGGCACTCGGCTGCACACTTCACTGTATTCAGCCAAGAAACACTGGTGTTTCTCCCCACTTTGAAGGCACTTCTGTGTATGTGTACACCAGGGAGGCCTGCTCATCAAGGCTCTTTGGTATCTGTGAATGAAGAAATGTGATTTTCGATGAGCAACTGAAGCAAAGATGTCCTCTTGTCCTTGTACAAAACCGACATTACGTGCCATCTGATCACTGCATATTAAGAAAGGAACTAGACAGAAAAAGCTCTGGTCAGAACAAGTGAAATACGGGGACCAAACTTGTGAAATTAGGCCAAAGTGAGATATTTAGCTTGGGAAGATGAAGACTTGGGGAAGTTATTTCTGGAGTCTACCAAACAGGAGACGGATCAAGACCATCCCCAAGAAAAAGAAATGCAAAAAAGCAAAATGGCTGGCTAAGGAGGCCTTACAAATAACTGTGAAAAGAAGAAAAGCGAAATGCCAAGGAGAAAAGGAAAGATATACCCATTTGAATGCAGAGTTCCAGATAGCGAGGAGACATAAGAAAGCCTTCCTCAGTGATCAATGCAAAGAAATAGAGGAAAACAATAGAATGGGAAGGACTGGAGATCTCTTCAAGAAAATTAGAGATACCAAGGGAACATTTCATGCAAAGATGGGTTCAATAAAGGACAGAAATGGTATGGACCTAACAGAAGCAGGAGATACTAAGAAGAGGTGGCAAGAATACACAGAAGAATTATACAAAAAAGATCTTCACAACCCAGATAATCACGATGGTGTGATCATTCACCTAGAGCCAGACATCCTAGAATGTGAAGTTGAGTCGGCCTTAGAAAGCATCACTACGAACAAAGCTAGTGGAGGTGATGGAATTCCAGTGGAGCTATTTCAAATCCTAAAAGATGATGCTGTGAAAGTGCTACACTCAATATGCCAGCAAATTTGGAAAACTCCGCAGTAGCCACAGGACTGGAAAAGGTCAGTTTTCATTCCAATCCCAAAGAATGCTCAAACTGCTGCACAATTGCACTCATCTCACACGCTAGTAAAGTAATGCTCAAAAGTCTCCAAGCCAGGATTCAGCAATACGTGAACCGTGAACTTCCTGATGTTCAAGCTGGTTTTAGAAAAGGCAGAGGAACCAGAGACCAAATTGCCAACATCCACTGGATCATTGAAAAAGCAAGAGAGTTCCAGAAAAACATCTATTTCTGCTTTATTGACTATGCCAAAGCCTTTGACTGTGTGGATCTCAAATGGACTGGATGAAGCACAAGCTATAATCAAGATTGCCGGGAAAAATACCAATAACCTGAGATATGCATATGACACCACCCTTATGGCAGAAAGTGAAGAGGAACTAAAAAGCCTCTTGATGAAAGTGAAAGAGGAGTGAAAAAGTTGGCTTAAAGCTCAACATTCAGAAAACTAAGATCATGGCATCCGGTCCCATCACTTCATGGGAAATAGATGGGGAAACAATGCAAATAGTCACAGACTTTATTTTCTTGGGCTCCAAAATCACTGCAGATGGTGACTGCAGCCATGAAATTAAAAGATGCTTGCTCCTTGGAAGAAAAGTTATGACCAACCCAGACAGCATATTCAAAAGCAGTCATTACTTTGCCAACAAAGGTCCGTCTAGTCAAGACTATGGTTTTTCCAGTAGTCATATATGGATGTAAGAGTTGGACTATAAAGAAAGCTGAGTGCAGAATTGATGCTTTTGAACTGTGGTGTTGGAGAAGACTCTTGAGAGTCCCTTGGACTGCAAGGAGATCCAACCAGTCCATCCTAAAGGAAATCAGTCCTGAATATTCATTGGAAGGACTGATTTTGAAGCTGAAACTCCAATACTTTGGCCACCTGATGTGAAGAGCTGACTCATTTGAAAAGACCCTGACGCTGGGAAAGATTAAAGACAGGGAGGAGAAGGGGATGACAGAGGATGAGATGGTTGGATGGCATCACCGACTCAAGGGACACGAGTTTGAGTGGACTCTGGGAGTTGGTGATGGACAGAGAGGCCTGGCATGCTGCAGTCCATGGGGTCGCAAGGAGTCAGACACGACTGAGTGACTGAACTGAACTGAACCAAACTATGAACATTATAATAAGGAAGACTAGTTTACTACAAATATTCTATGAAATAATAACATCTAATCAAATTTCAGATTTCAGGTCTCCCTAAATGACAACAGTTACTGAGAACAGTGTTTGAAACGTAACAGACATTCAATAAGTATTTCCTGAATGAAACTAAAAGTACATATAATCCTCACTTTTAGATAGCTAGAATTTTATTGTATTGATAGATGGACATTTATTTTAGAGGATTTAAAGAAAACTATTTCACCTATCAATTGTATTTACCTATCAAATAATTTACTACATCTAAAACCTACTTAACAGTGTTAAATATCTGCCCATGTGTTATAGCTTAAGAGTCATTAGATAAAAATCTATTTGTGGCAAATACTCACACGAACCAAGAAAAAAAAAGATTTCCAGATTTTTATTTCTGGAACTGTACACCAGGTATTAAAGTACAACAAATACAAAATAATGCTCAAAAAAATCAGTGTTTATGTACAAATATTAAAATCAATGCAACAATAGCAACTTCCTCTTGAACATCTGATACTAAAACTTGTTCTGATTGTCACTAATCAATCTCATACTCACGGCGTACTTATTTCAAACCGGGACAACTGGAATCACTGGTTGTCTAAGAGGAGTTTTAATATCTACCACATTTAACAATAAAACTAACAGTTTCCTCCTTTCAGTGAAAAAATTAAGAACTTTTTAAAAAACATAGTACTGTCAATATTTTTATAAATTATTTCAATTTCCATTTGTAGACAATGTGCTTTGAAACTCTGGGCAAACAATCTCCTTGGTGGTCAGGTTGATTCATTAGTTTACATTCAAAGTTGAAATATTTACTAGAGACTTTGGTTAAATTAAATAGTTTTACTATGCTCTATTAGATTTGATGTTCTCAAATATTATGACCCTCAATTGTAAAAATTAAAAAGGAAACAATTGCACAGTTCTTTGACCTAATTGTACAGACTTTAGTATTGTTTAAACAGTATTCTACATCCTTCAAGTAAATTCAGCAGTTGACCATAACAAGAGGAAAACTAAACACTGAAAAAGCTAGCATGAAAAAGTGGAGTACAACTAACAAAAGTAAAGTATTGCTATAATCACAGCACCAGTTTCACTTCTAAATGAATCCGCTGTCCTCTTCAAACCCCCTGTACATAAAAAGACACATCAGCCAACACTGCAACTGCTCACCGTGGATTTTTGGTTTGTTCATATGAAAATAATATGGCAAAGAAAAAAAAGAATTTATCACAGTTTGTTATAAGAATTGTGCTTAACACTTAATAATAAAGGCATTATTGTTTCTTCATAAGACTGCAAATCAGTTATTTTCACGCTCTCAAACGCAATTCTTCTAAGAAACAGTAACAAATTCTCTGTTAAGATGCTTAAACGGAGAGGGAAAAAAACCCAGTAAACCCAGATTTAAAAGGAAATTCAATAAATAGTTATTTTACATGAATAAAGCCAGAGGGGTACAGTTTATGAATGTCACATCAAGCATGCACAAAAATGGTATCATACATGGAGGAAGCAGTCAGAAAATACTGAATTAGATCTAAAAAGATATGAAGAATTTACATATATACAAAAATCTTGCAAATTATTGCCTCATTTTAACAAGGAATTAAAAGTAAACGTTACCAGCTAGTTAGCACTCTCTAAGAGGCTAAAATCAGATTGGTGTTTAAAAATCTATTAAACTAGCTGGAATTTATTTTTCTCTCATATCATTTCTGGATTTTGGTCAAAAATCTTTATTTAAATAACTAAAGTGTCCATTCAACTTGCTGATAATCAAAACTTTAGATAAGAAACACTGTTTCCATCTTATATCAAGATCCCAGCAATGCATAGATAAACTGAATATATTACTGCATCAGCTACTGAGAATGGGCATGTTCATTAAGTGCAACTGGTATTAGCATTCAGTCATCTTTGTGTAAATTATTTTATACAGACCAGCCACTGTAAACCCAGAGTAAAAATTAAAGTTATAACAATGGAAGATTATGGCCAGTATCTTACTAAATTATAGATGTATTCATTTTTAACAAAAGAAATTAGGTTCAAAGTTTAGCACAACACCACAGCAATATGAAGCTGATAACTTGGATAAAAATATCTGAAAGCAACAAAAAGCCCAGGCTACCCATTATTTACTGTGTGCATACAGGAATGCTGACTTTAGATGTATAAATTAGAGACTGACTTTAAGTTATTAATTTAACTACTTTCGTCCACTGTGCTAAACTAACTTTTTAAGTAAATGTGCTAATGCGTAAACACTTCAAAGCAATCTTCATTAAAATGCTGCAAAGAAAAACAAGAATACAAATCATCCAAAACAAAGGATGTCATTGCAGTTCACAGTTTGTATAATAAATACCCTCCCTTTCCATCACTAAGGTCACTACATTCTATCTATTCATCAGCACAACCTTGAAGCGACTTATACTTAAAAATATCAGCAATGTAGCCAAATATCTAAGTTTTGGCAAAGCAAGACAACTAGTAGAAATTGAAAATTTTAATTAAGACGGTGCAAAAAAAAAGGAAAATTCTGTGTTTTAACTGAACTATAAAAGCAAAGCTTATCACATCCTAACACTGCATTACATATTGCATGAATTCACCTTATAACTTAAAGATGCATGTCTACAGAGCAAAAATGGCCAGAGTTTATGACAATGGTTTCTCATTCACAATGTTTAGAATAAAAATAAAAGTGAGTTTTGAGACGCATCTGAACGTCAATCACTTTTTAGAACTTAAAAGTGGTAACGTACCATTGTATTTCAGATAGAAACTCACATTTTTTCTTGCCAACTGGTCCAAGCTAAACAGAAAAGTTTAAATGTACTTCAAGGTTCTACTGCATTATGTGTAGGATCTAGAAATCCCACCTAAATATTAACATTTGAACTGCAGCACTACACAACAACTGAAAAAGTGTCCCAAATGTAAACCAGTCTAAGTGGCAACGTCCTTGGCTTTGTCGACTGTGCCCTGCAAGTCAACTGCCTCAGGAAAAACGAAGTTAGCAACGACCGGTATGGTTTTTATGATTACAATCTTGATAATGGTGGACAAAACCCCATCTAAATTCCGTATTTTCAAATGCCAATTTTTTAGCCAATAAATGAAGTTACACAGAAGTCTTCCGGCAGTAAAATGACCAATTCTGTGTAAGGTAGCCCTGGTCTAGAATTTTGAAACAGGATCCAAGCAAGCGTCTTCATAATTTGCACGCAGTTCCTCGTGCTGGCTTCTATAAAGATGGACTTGCTGTTTTGTAAACTGAAGTGCTCTAGTTGAATAACATGAGAGAAGTTTCCATTTTTAAAAAAATCCTTGCATGTTTGTGCAGTTTAAAGAAACCTACCCCTGCTTTTATTTAATTAAGAAAATAAAACCAAAAAATGCTACATTGAGCAGGGATCAGGATCGGTACCTGTAAACATTGTTATTCCACTGCATCCATTACGGCAAAAGGAATTTACACGAATAGAAGCCACTCCATTCAGTTCAGAACATCTGTGCTGGTTTTGAGCTGGTGGCCTCTGTCTACAGGTTTTAAAAATGGGAGTGAGGGCAGTGGGGAACAGAAAAGAATAGAAAAAGAAGGGAGTGGGGAAGAGGTATTGGGGATGAGGAAGAGATAAGCAGAGCTTAAAGCTGCACCACAGAGTTCAATCTTAGTTCCCAACTCTGCTGATCATAGTTCATTTCCACATTTATGGATTGAAAATGAAAATACTCTTGATAAATCAAGATATAGTTCTATACATACTGACATCACTGATGTCATAGTGAAAAAAGTTCAAACTTCCAGTGAAAGACTAAGCAAACCTGATACTTTCCTGGTACTGGTACTGCACACCCACTGTTTCTGGGCCCTTCACTCGCTTCATTCAGAATGCAGGGCGGCATGCTGATGCAGAGCGTGGGCACTGATGAAACCATTGGTCTCGTTGGCAGACAGACTGCCAAAGTCAGCCACAGACACGGCCATTTTGGCACTGGTGATATGATGTGTGTGATTTTCAAAGTCTACACCCAAATTATTTACAGAAACCTCATTCATAAAGGATTCAGGAACAGCAATGCCCATTTTCAATCTCTTTGCTGGTCTTTCTGACTCTTCACTGCACATGTTCATGGGGTTCAGCTCTGAGTGATAAAATCCAGTCTCAAATAAATTAAAACAATCACTTTCCCCATTGCTGGGCAGGGTGAGTAACTCCTCCGTTACAACAGGCACATGATTGACTTGTCCACGGGGCGTGTTGCCCAGTGGAGGAAAGCTATCATCCAAACAATTCACATCCGTTGGATTGCAGACGGTCGCTACGCTGTTGGTCAAAGCTAAAAAGAAATGAGAAATGGTTTCAGTAAGTGGTCCTACATCATGTGACAAAGAGGATATAATTCTGTCCCACATTACACTAAAAAATGTTCTTACCTGTCAAATCACTGGCAGTGAAAGAGTTGAGAATGTTTAGCTGTTGATCAGGTACAGGCTCAGGTCGGTTAGAAGTTAAGGCTGAAGAATTTACTGTCCCACCCAGAGCTTCTGTTTCATCCACCAAACGATCCATATAGTCCCTAAAAAACACACCCAAATAATGCTGTGACTGCTCATCACAGTTAAAAACAAAAATCCCTGAAGTCAAGCCCAGGGTACTTACGTAACTCCAGGGTGATGGTTATATCGTTTCTTTCCAAATTTTGTCTGTTGAGCAAAGTAATCATAACGCTCAGATTTCTTCCACATATAGTAGAATGCTACACATTCAGCAACTGTTCTAGTTCTCACCTAATAAAAAAAGTTGAATTTTTTTAAAAAACCAAAAAATTCTACACATTTTTAGTAACTTTTTTTTTTTTAACACCCATGGGTCTTATTTTCTATCTTTCTAATTATGAAATTCTGAATATGTTACTAGTAAACTTTTTATTTTCACACTATTTAATAATGAGGCTACCTTTAAAAGCACAAGGCTTTTTATTTAAATCAGAATGTAATAATAATAATAAATGTGCATCCAGAAATTATCTTACACCTTTACTGAAAATCTTAAAACACTGACATACTTTACTTTTCTTCACTGAACTTTCACCATGATTCTGACTGTACCAAGGGTACTTGTTAACCCTGAGTGATCCATGAATGAGCCTCAATGGGATATAGTAATTCCCAAAATGTCATTCAAGTACACTTTTCTAGGGAGAAGGGTGCAGCTTCATCAGATTATCAAAGGGCTCCATGACCCAAAAGAGACTCCGTTTGTAAAGGGATCAGTACTCAACCGCATCTGGAATTTAAGATGATTGCCAGCTAAAGGCAAGATTTTTCCTCTATCATGCATCTCTTAGCTGCAACAAAGTCTGGTAGAAAATAAAAAATGATAATAAAATTTGAGCCTCATTCAACTTGGCTCCACATCCAGACTAGGGTTTCTCTAACTATACACAGCTAAAGGTATGAATTCAGATGTACAGAAAAAAATTCCGTATCTTTACCCAATAAACACTTTCTCCCCTGCTTAATTACACAATGAGGAAGTTTTAGAACCTCTATTGTGATTAGTGGCTTTGTTATAAGATCATAATATAGGAACAAGCATTTTAAACCAAGAAATAAAGTATACCTTTCAATAAACACATTAACTATAAGTCTCCAAAACTTGAAAGCAATCAAGATGTCCTTCAAATGGTAAATGGATAAACAAACTGATACATCCATACAATGGGATATTATTCAGTGATAAAAAGAAATGAGCCACAAAAAAACATGGAGGAACTTTAAATGCATATTATTTAAGTCAAGAAGCCAATCTGCAAAGGCTACATACTGTATGATTCCAAGTATATGACACAATTTTTAGGTCACTGAAACTACTCTGTAGGATACTACAGTGGCTGATAGGTATTGTCATATATTTTTCAAAATCCATAGAATATATAACACAAAGAGTGAATCCCAATGTAAACTATAAACTTTAGGGGATAAAAATATGACAATGTAGATTTATCAGCTGTAACAAATATACCACTCTGGTGTGGGATGCTGATGGAGGAAGAAGCCATGTATGTGCAGGAGCAGGAAATACATGGGACTTCTACTTTCTCAATTTGGCTATGAACTTAAAACTGCTCTAAAGAATAAAGTCAATTTTTTTAAAAGTGTGTATATATTCTAAAAAGCTTGAGATAATTCTCTCTCATTAAAATATGATTTGTTTATACTTTCTTTTTGTCCTAAGGAAACTAGAATTCTGAAATATTTAACTGGATATTCAATGTCTATTGCTATTCAATATTCTAGGCCTACTGCTTTTTAAAGATTTTATATTTCAGAGCAGTATTGGGTTTGTGGCTCAGATGGTAAAGAATCTGCCTGCAATGTAGGAGACATGGGTTCAATTCCTGTGTCGAAAAGATCCCCTAGAGAGGGAACTGGCAACCCACTCCAGTATTCTTGCCTGGAGAATCCCATAGACAGAAGAGCCTGGCAGACCATGGGGTCACAAACAGTCGGACACAACTGAGCGACTAGATGACATGACATTGAATTTACAGAAAGACTGATCAGAAAGTAACCAATATGTTAATAGCATGGGAGCATTAACAAGTTATAGCTTCCCCCCCCCCACCCAAGTGACTTATAAATTAGTTGCTTATATTCATTGTAATCACTAAGCAATTTTTCTGTTTGTTTATGTCTAATTTGTCTAACTTACCTTATTCTTCTGTATAAGATGAAAATCTTTTCCAAAAAGCATGAGTGCATGTTCAAAGCTCCGGCATTCTTCTTCTGTCCATGCAGTCATTCCTTCTAAAGAAAATTTAAAACAAAATAAATTGGTCTCAAAACTCATATATACAAATCACTAATTTACTTACAGTATGGTTTCCTAATAAAAAACTATAAACTTCTACACACACACACATACAAGTCCTTAATCCTAACTAAAAAAATTTAGACTACCAAAATATAAACATTGGGTTTTTTTTCTCTGTATAATGAGACAAGAATTTATTTTTTTCCCTACAATTTATGTTCATTGTTTTTCTGATTTTTTTTTTTAAAAACAATGAGCATTTTTAATTAGAAAAAAATAAAATGCTATTTCCTCTATGGAAAGAAAAGCCTTACTTTGGTCTTACATCAAAATCATTTATGGTCTCTTTTAATTACAGACCATAAATAATCAACACATATTTATTTAAAGTCAATTTGCAGAGTGCTATACTGCAGAAATATAAAAGGAATAAAAAACAGCTTATGCTCTCAAAAGACTAAGTCCCATTCAACTTCCCAGCAGATATTAATACTGATGCATTAAATCTACTTGAAGCAGAGGAGACTTGAAGTGCCCCACTCACAGTGGAGGCCTGGTCCCCAAAGCCATTCACAGCAGTCCACCACAAAGGTGAAAAACAGTTTGACTGAAAAAGAAAATCTTAGAGACCTTGAACTAAAGAAAAATTAAATGCACTTAGCATTTCAGAGTTTTGAGAGCTTAAAATAATTTTTTCAGAAAAGCAGCTACTACAAGGAAACCTTTCAATAGACTATTTCATCCACAAGTTTCGATGCATTGTTTTCAGCTTTTATATTTTTCCAAGTTTATTTATATTATATTATTAAGCATTATTTCACTCTACATACTTAATGAAAGCTGTGGTGCATGCAATCCATTTATATGACAAAAATATTGAAATTAAAGTAACCATTTTCCTTGACATACACAAATCAAAACCTAAGCACTATAATAATAGTTACATGATTACTAAAAATATACTTCTTGCATGTTTACTATACATGTTTGGAATATATTATATGTTTTTTAATTTTTTAATCTCCTTTTCATTTCCTGTCTGGTTTGAGAAAGAAAAAACAACTTTTTCCCCCAATGAAACCATAAAATCATTCTTATTAATTACTTTGGATATACTGTCATCTCTGGGGTCTGCTTTGTTCTGGAGGTGACAGGGGGGTAACTAATTTGTATTTGAACAATCTCTGGTATGTCTAAAAATAGAAGGCAAGAAAAGGAAAAATTACTTGCTATGAAGATGAACACAGATCTTACACAAAAGTGTGACAAGACTACGCCGTCCTTTGTGATACTTTGCTTATTCTGGTCCCAAAGACCAGCCCCTGTCCTTTCCCTCTCTTGATCCCAAGTGCTTCTTACCTTGAGATGCCTTTCCATTGCAACAGTATCTTTCGATTGCTTCCTTTATATTATGGTTACACTTGAGAAGTTCATATAATGCCTAAGGGAAAGAGAAAAAAAAATACTCAACAAAATTAACCAAAAGTTCATACTTAGCAGCATTCAAAACAAACACACACACAAACAAAAACATGTGCATTTTAAGAATCCTGACAAATACCAGCTGAAATGCTAATTTTAGGACATCTGAAGCGTATGTTTGCTTAGATATTTTATTTATCCTATACACTGACTCAGGAGAAGGCAATGGCACTCCACTCCAGTACTCTTGCCTGGAAAATCCCATGGACAGGGGAGCCTGGTGTGCTGCAGTCCATGGGGTCGCTGGGAGTCGGACACGACTGAGCGACTTCACTTTCGCTTTTCACTTTGATGCATTGGAGAGGGAAATGGCAACCCACTCCAGTGTTCTTGCCTGGAGAATCCCAGGGACGGGGGAGCCTGGTGGGCTGCCGTCTATAGGGTCACGCGGAGTCAGACACGACTGACGTGACTTAGCAGCAGTATACACTGACTCTGGTATCCCAGGAGTTTTTTCATTCTCACTCTACTGCTCAGAAGTCATCTACCAGTATCATTCCTCGCTTTTTTATTTTTTTTAATTGCTAGATCTTCTGAGCTGGTAGAATTCTCCTATTTTAAATGTTTATGTTAAGACTCATGGTCTTGTCTCTTGTTACCACCTACTCCCTGACTTTTAGAGTTTTACTAAAAGACAACAGCAGCAGGCCTAGAGTAGAAGGATAGATATTTTAATGACTGGAGTTGATAATGGTCTTAGTTATTTCCATCTACTATGGAAGATACCGTTTTTTAAAAATTAGAATTTCCTCCCATTAAATCTGTTTCGAATTATGAATATACTAAATAGCAGCAGACAGAACTCAATTGAAAGTTAACTAATAATCTACTTTGTCAAGTACGTGTCAAGAAAGGCAAGTATATGAGTAAACCTATTAACACATTAATAGGTTAATAATCAATACATCAATAATCAACCATTAAAAACAATCTCAACAGTTGCTAAAAAAGCTTCAAATAAATCAGTACCTATTTTTATTTTTAAAAAGACAAAAAGTGTAATAGTTATAAGTAGCTAGATATTATCTTATTCTAAGAAAACAGCCGGCATCAAACCATGGCTGGTATTATGCTTAATGTAAAAACCTGAGGTGTATTCTGTGGTCACTCACTCAGCTGTGTCCAGCTCTTTGAGATCCCAGGGACTATAGCCCACCATCCTCTGTCCAAAGGATTTTCTAGGCAATACTAGAGTGGGTTGTCATTCTCTTCTCCAGGGGATCTTCCCAACCCAGGGATTGAACCCGAGTCTCTTGTGTCTCCTGCATTGGCAGGAGGATTCTTTACCACTGGGCCACCTAGGAAGCTCTTTCAACAAAAGCAGGCCTCAAACCACCATTACTACCAAAAGTCTCTCAGAGTTATGGCTAATGTAGTAGGACATATAATAAGAATAAGAGATATAATAACGGTGAGGAAGGAATAAAAGTCTAATTTAAAAAAACAAACAAACAAAAAAAACAAAAAAAAGAAAAAAAAAAGTCTAATTTAATAATAATTTTAAGACTAGAAAACCTAAGAGAAACAACTGAAAAATCATTATACTAAATTAGTTTCAATAGCTTGAGAAAAAAAATGTTAATCTATATATTTCTCTAAATCAATAATATACAAATACAAATATACTAGAGATCCCATTTACAAAGCTAAATACACGCACACATTTCAAGACAATGAGGAATCAATTAGACACATGTGATATTTAAACAAAAACATTCAAGTGATTAAAAAAAATCAAATAAACAGAGAATCAGATCATGCTCTTCAAATAGAAGGTTTAATGTTTTAAAGGTACTAATTCTTCCAAAATTAACTTACAGTTTTAACAAAATATCAGTAGAAAAATCCAACAGGATTTCCTTTTGACAGCTGACAAAACTGCTCTTAAGTTCAGCTAGTATGGCTTCTCTATGTTATTTGGAAATTCAAGTTTGAGTCCACCTATCTCTGGGCACCCATTAATCAAGATTAACTAGACTAGCAATAACAAGTGAAAAGGTATATGAGAGGGGTAAAACAATGCCAGAGAGAAAAAACCCTGATAAGCCATACTCCTACGCTTATCCCACATACCCTCAGGAGACTGCTCTGCACCTACAAGTACACAGTACTTAACAGATAACCCTAAAGCAAATTTATACACACTTAATAGACATTAACTTTAACCACTTCCTTAATAAAGTTCAAGAATAATCCAAGAAGTAACTTCATTGTAAAATCTCAAAGTCCAAGCATAGAGAATGTCTAAATATACGATGGAATATACAGTCACCAAGAATGAACTATTAAAGAAATCTAAATAGCAAATAAAATGAGATTAAGGGATTAAAAGGATACAAAATGGTATCTAAAGTACAATATATGTGTGTATAAAGGAAAAAAAGCCAGAAGACATGAAATAACACAGAACGGTTGTCATTAGGTCCTGGGGTTTTTTTAAACCAGTATCTTCCAAGTTTTAGAATCAGAAAGAGACAGCCAGTTCATACATTAAAAACGTTTTAATCAAATGTAAGAATATTAAGAAGATACTACATTAGTTAGCTGCTACTTCAACAAAAATTGATGTATACCTGTTCATTGTCCCTTGTATGTGTTCCTGCAGAAATCCGATCCATTATTTTTTCATTTCCAGTTCTTAATGAGGTCTCAACAAGGTACTCCTTAACTTTGCTCTCCAAAACCACACCAGGACGCCAAAGCAACTGGTCTTCATTTTCATACACTGATAGAGAACATCCCATTAACATGTTAAATGTATCAACACACTACAAGATGTACACAAACTGTTCTCCCTCTTCCTATACAAGTTAACTAACTTTGAAGACCCTGGTCATCTGATCGTCTGGCAAGCTGAGTCTTTCATCAATAAAGGTTTAAAACAATTTTTTTTTAAACTTTATTAAGGATCAAGTATTCCAGTGACTAAAGCAAGCAAGTTTTTTTGGTGGTTGGATTTACCAAATTAGAGGCTTTCTCTGTAGTCTAATGGAGACTTTTCTAAGTAGTCTAATATAAAACCCAGCAGTGGTATCTTACATTCTTCTAATGAGGGGGTAAAAGTAACCTGTGTAAATTCAGTAATAACTTTACCGAAAATTTCTCTTTAACTCCCTAAATGACTCTATGAAATGTCTAGAGGTTAAAAATTGCAAAAAAATGAAAATAAACCAACAGAAATAAAAATATCAGCCAGTAATGACATAACTAGGAAAGATCTATTTTCCCTTTAATATACTGATGAAAAATGGAAAAGAATGGTAAACAGTAAGAGAAGCAAAGTTTCCACCTTTTAAATAAGCTCATACTTAATAGGCAAACATCACTAAAACAAACTGTATATTTTATTAATGTAAACACTGCTGCCATTCTCAAAGCTTCCACTCCACACTATAAAGTCACACAGATGGCCCAAGTATTTATCCCATTGCTCCAACTTCAATCCATTCTTTAAGTGTATAATAATTACTAAATATAGCTAATGAAAGTAATTTACTGAGAGCTCACT
Organism: Bison bison bison; assembly: GCF_000754665.1. NCBI lineage: Eukaryota > Metazoa > Chordata > Mammalia > Artiodactyla > Bovidae > Bison > Bison bison. The sequence continues at coordinate 3,938,997 of NW_011494900.1, read as the reverse complement.
ATATAGCGGAGACCATAATAAGTGCTTTACACTCACAACTGTGTAAGGCAGGCACTACTACTCCCAATGAGCTGGAAATTAAAAATAAAGTGTGCCTATGAAGCAATCAGACTGAACTTTTGAGGTAAGCTTCTGGAACCAGTTTCTTTATTCTTTGGTCAAAATTTAAATAGGTAAAATAGTTTGAGTTTATCTCCTCTTAAGAGAGAGAAGGTATATGCTCCTTTCTGAAGGTGCAGAACTGAGCAAATATCACCTCCATCATGTCTCATCTGAGGACTGGCTGCTGCTGAACATGTACTCTGCCCAGGGCCAAATCTATGTGGTTTCCAAGTTGAGCTAGGAAAGTGTACCTGGATTTTTACTTCCCACCACCTCATCCATCCACATTTTCAGAACTAGCTATAGTTAGAATCTATCAAAAATGTGAGGAAAACTGATTACACTTAAATAGGGGTGTGTAACAAAAGCAGCAGAATCCTTGAAGTGAAGTCAAAGTCGCTCAGTCACGTCTGACTCTTCGTGACCCCATGGACTATACAGTCCATGGAATTCTCTAGGCCAGAATACTGGAGTGGGTAGCCTTTCCTTTCTCCAGGGGATCTTACCAACGCAGGGATCAAACCCAGGTCTCCCCCATTGCAGCCGGATTCTCTACCAGCTGAGCCACAAGGGAAGCCTGAGAATATTGGTGTGGGTAGCCTATCCGTTCTCTAGCAGATCTTCCTGACCCAGGAATCAAACGGGGTCTCCTGCATTCCAGGTAGATTCTTTACCAATTGAGCTATCAGGGAAGCCCTGAATCCTTACATTCTATCCTTCCAGGGCTGGGGCAAGGGAACTTCTTCCAGCTTCATTTTTCTTAAGCATTTCTTCCCCAAAAGATTTTATCCCTCTGTTTTCATTATCTCGGGTGATACAGTGCTACCAGCTCCCACTGGAGTTGGGTGTAGGCCAAAGAGCTGTACATTAAGAGCAGCTCCACTATTTTAACAGGTGCGTAGCACACTAAGCCGCACAAGAGGCGGGGGGACGGAGGAGGTGAGCAGCGGTTCTCTGAGTCTCATGGTTAATTCTGATATATTCCTAAGTCAGGCTAACTCTTCCCCTACTCCAAATCTATCTTTACATTCACAAGATGAGTATACAATCAGGTACTGAAATAAACATATTGAGAGATAACTTGGCTTACCAAATATTATCAAAATTAAAAGCCTTTCTTACCTTTCTCATTACCAGCATATTCTCCGAGATAAGGTGGAATCTCTGCTTGATATTGTAAACCAATCATTATTTCCTTCAGAAAAATTTAGAAGTAGAAACAACTTATTATAAAAATAAATACTGGGGAAAAAGTTCCAATTCATTCATCAGTTACTAAAAGTCTAAAGTTATCTTGCAAAATTACCTTAAATTATTTCAGAAATGTTTTTAAAAGCTACTTTAAGCCAAATGATGTAAAGCTGCAATGGTAACTTAACATACCTTCCTCAGATCTTCAGGTGAGTTACCACTGTCTGTTTCAACATCTTCAACCTCTGAGTCTTTATCTCCATCACACGTAGTATTTGCTTAAAAGAAGAAAATTAAATCTTTAAAAAGGGTTTTGTTGCCTTTCTTTGCAGCACCTGAAAGAGTGGCTGATATTTTGTGATAAAAATTTGCAGAGTAAATGAGATCGGCACAAATACACTAAACTTCTTGTACTAGTCTCATTTTTACACAAGTTAAGACATTGAAAACATGAAGAAAATGCTTGTTATCATTATAATTATTTGGTATACGATCATACAGTTTGGAAAGGCAAGAGGAGAAAGCAGAGCCCTGGACTACACTGATTACATTAATCCAGAGAGAGACAATCACAGAGCAGCACAATGAGTTCATAAAAATAGTCTTTTTGCACACGTAAGTGTATTGTATCGGAACTTGTTAACTGAACAGTTCTTCAACCATAAAAATACCTGAGAAATAAGCAAAACTGCATGTAAGAAATTATTTCAATCCAAAGACCTTTTAAATATTGCTGATATACATTAAAAGATAACACCAAGGAATTAAAAGGAAAGCATTAAATCAATCACTAAAACTACAAAAATACTGTTGGCAACTGATAGCAATTTTCAAAACCAGGAAAGTAGGAGCTTTTTAACAGAAACCTAAAAAATGTCTATAAAATTTCACGGCTGAACCAAGACTGGTTGCCTTAGCAACAGATGAGTCTTGAGAAAGAAAACAGCTTTGCAAAACCAAACAAATGCTTTCATTTTTAAACAGCATATTAGTTTACATCTCTCCCAATAAAAAAAAAGTTATAATCTTATTCAGATTATAATAGTATTTTATTTCAATTAAGTAAAACACTTAAAATATTCTTATGAAAACTATATTACGTAACAAAATGTACTCAAGCCAGAGTATCAGTGCTACTACTACTACTCAGTAATGATTGGATTTCTTACATCGTAAAGGTCTAGGGAAGAAGTCAGAAGTTTCATGGGAAGTCACAGATGGAGTCAGATCATCTGCGGAAGACTGAGTTTCCTCATCATCACCTGACAATAGGTCTTTTGCTATTTCCTCCTATAAGAAGAGGAATGCAACACTAGGGTTAGAAATAATTATATCCCATCAATATTGAAAAAAAATCTTGATAACATTATTCATAAACATGATGGTATTATAATACAGATAAGAACTATTAATAGTTGAAGCCTCAGGTTTGAGAAAAGTAAATTTGAAATTCTATAATTTACTTCATGTATATAATTATTTAATAACATTTACTACTTAAGTATATATAATATCTAATGATCCATACTATTACATATTTATGATATAACAAACAATCTACCCAATTTGTGGGTATACAGAGAATTTATCTGAAGTGACAAATTTTTAGTGAACTTACAACAAAAATAATCTTACTTCTAAGCAGTTAAAAGTTAAAATTAACTTTCTGCCAACTTAAATAACTAAAACAAAACAGTCTCCAAACTCCACTCTTTCAATAACTTTAAAAAGTTCAACTAATGTACCACTCAGACTAGCGATATAATTTTGAAAGAAACAGTTCTGAATTAATTTTATGTAAGTATATAGTCATCCTTGTGCCTGGCACACAGTAGGCACTCAATATTTGCTGAATGCCTATGGCCATTAAGGTCTTTGGTACATTAACATCACTTTTGAAAAGTGGAGACAACACAACTCACAGGAAGAGGTTCCAAGATGTGGATTCCTCTCCCTGCTTAAGACCTGAAAGTCGAGGAAAGCTTCCCAGGGATCCATCAGCAGAGACCATGACTATGAATTTTTCTCACCAGGGACTGGCCACCCCTACAACCAGCCTATGTTAAAGACGTACCACTGAGGTCTTGGCTGCTATGGCCGCTGTCACTCCCAGAGCCCAAGAAAACAGAACTTCTCTCCAACCTCTCCATGCCTAAGCCAGCTTGTTTGAAAACTTCTGGGGATCTATTAATCAATGCATTCATGTGTCCACAGGATCAAAAGAAGTTAGGGCAAAATCTAAGTGTAGATATAATACAGCTACACAGGAAAGATAAAAAGTTATGGAAGAAAACTCTAACATTCAAATTATTATGAAGTTATTACTAGTTTTAAAGTAGTGAGATCAAAGCCAAACAATATTCAAATCAGTCACCAAAATGACAAGAGCAACAGTCCACAAGAAGTTTACAATTCAGAATTACGAAGTACTTTAAAGAAACTAATAAAAGCAGTCAATGGTAATAGATCTGGAATTCTTCTACATGCTTGTACTTACTTTGTCTAGTGTCATATCTGGTAGTTCATCTGCAAGTTCACTTGGGGAGCTATTTGCACTGGAATTTGCAACAGCTGGAATTGTAGGTTCATAGCCATAGAATGCCAATAAATCTTCTAGAGGCATGTTTCCTTCCTATTCAAGCCAGAGAACAAACATGAACTCAGTAGATGCCACAATGCTGAACGGCAGATAAACCACGATGCCATTAATGTTCACAAAGCACATATATCAAAAGAGCAGCACCAAATCAAAAACCAAGTTTTAGTTTTGTTTTTTGTACAATATACAGAAAACAGGATCAAATGCTAAGAGCTGTAATCAATATATGAACAAAAATCTAGCAATTAACACCTTAGTTTTCATTTTCCAGCATCATTTTACTTTTTAAAGACTTTGTCAAATATTTGCTTTAGGGCATACTTTTTCTTCCACTTTTCATTACTATATTCACCTTGAAGAATGACTTCATATAATTTTTAGCTTGTTTCCCTGCAATTAACAGTTGACCACTTGATTTATTCTTTGTATTAATAGGAAGATACCTAATAAGGCACCTTGGCTGAACATTTATGAACACTATTGTTTATATATCAATGTTCAAAACACAGTTATCCTTTGATATTCCTACTACTTGTATCTACATTCTCTACTAGCTATCTTTTCCCCCACAACTTTCTGATGAAGTTTGCATTACCGCCAGCTTACAGATGAGAAAGCTGGGGCTTAGTTCTGCATCTGAATTCCAGGCACTCTAGCTCTCTTACTGGCGATGCTGCTTTGATAAAATTACGTACTCGCTGCAGTGCTGCCTGTGTTATGAATGCTTATGCGAAGCCATATAGAGGCAGTCACTGGTTTTCCCCTCCACTAATCTGAAAATAAGTGCTGTATTTCCTTTTTAAAAATATTTTAATTCAACCACAAAGTGCATAGAACCATTTATAACTATCATTTAAATAACTTCAAAATGATACACCCCTACTGTATAGCACAGAGAACTTTACTCAGTGCTCTGTGGTGACCTAAATGGGAAGGAAATCCAAAAGAGCGGGGAGACATGTATATGTCTGGCTGATTCACTTTGCTGTACAGTAGAAACTAATGTAACATGGTAAAGAAACTATACTCCAATAAAAAAAAATTTTATGAACCCATACATCGATGAACTAGCTAATTTCTTAAATATTTTGAAGATGTTTATGTCCATCTATAAAGAGATTTGCTTTTAAAACTTGCTCACGGTTCAGTTTTCCCCTTAAAAAAACACATCTAACTTATGAAGCAAACAGCATGAAAATGTGAAGCAGAGTATGCAAAATACACCCAGTTGACCACAACAGCGAGCTAAGGAGGACCAGTGACGCTGCCCACAGCCCACAGGGGACACAGGTTCTGGAGACCCCAAGAACTGGCCCTCACTTTTATAGCTGGGCATCCCTGGTGGCTCAGACAGTGAAGAATCTGCTCACAAAGCAGGAGACCTGGATTTGATTCCTGGTCAGGAAGATTCCCTGGAGAAGGAAATGGCAACCCACTCCAGTATTCTTGCTCAGAGAATTCCAGGCACAGAGGAACTGGGTGGGCTACAGTCCATGGGGTCGCAAACAGTCAGACACGACTGAGTGACTAACACACTTTTGCAGTCTAGAACTTACATTCTGCACTATGCCTGAATGAAACAGGTTCATGTTATGAGCTTAGAATAAGGTATATGACAAAAGGCTAACTTGTAAATTTGCAATAGGAGACAAGCACCTTTCCAATGACCATGCCATCCATGAAATCTTTTCAGCTTGGAACTGAAATCAGTCAAAACTGCTTCGGAAGCATGGACAAATTCAGCACAAATTAAGCTGTATGGTCAGGATGAACAGAAGTTAACCCATGCCATGGGAAAACCATGAATTATTTCTCTGAAGAATGCCTCGAAGGTGCCAGAACCACGATGAGAATTTCTCTGGTCCTGCTCCTTATAAAGTCCACACAGCCCATTCCCTTTCATTCACACTACTTATGAGACTGGGTTGCAGCCTTTGCCAACCACCTGTTAGCGATATTTCTCTAAAACTTTAAAGTTTCAGATTCCCTCCATGTACTGGGGAGATGGCAATTTTCACTCATCATGCACTGATAGTCCACCTTACCATCAATATAGCACTTAATGGGTTCTAGGAACTGTGTGGCAGACTACCAGCTATAGAAAAAGAAAATTTCCAAAAAAATTCCTGCTCTCAAGGAATTCAGTCTTGGTGGAAGGAACTGATAAGTTAACAATTATAAAACACCATGACAGCTGCAATAATCAATTCTGGAACTGGTGCTACGAAATGGTGGGAAGGAAGACCTACACTCCAGGATTTAATAGCATACGATATGGAAGTGTCACACAGAGGATAATGACTGAGAGAAGTCTTGAAAGACGAAAAAGCTTTTAACAGATGAGGCTTGTATACTAGGGACCTGTGGCTTGTCATCAGAAACACTGACTGAGTAGTGACTGCCCGGAGGCAGGTGGTGCTATGAAACACAGGTCTTCTACAACTTACAGACGAGGGAGGATACTGAAAATACTCAAATGCAGAACTGCCAATTATCATGAGTGCAAAAGAAACAGTCCTGAGATACAGAATTACGTGGAGAGCCCATTGTCGTGGGGTTGCAGAGGAAGACAAGTGACCTTCAGCTGAGGGCCGAAATCTGAGAAGTGACCAATCAATCCTGTGAAGAGCATTCCAGGCAAAGGAAACAACACACTTGAGGCCTGACTGTGGTTTTCCACTAAGCCAATGGCCAGAACACGAAGAGTAGAGTGAAGCAGGGTTCAAGAGGAGATTAGAAAGAGAAACAGAGGCAGATCGCGAAAGGCTTCTCGGCAAAGAAACTTGGAATTTACTCCCAAGGCAATGGGAAGCCACTGGAGACTTATAAAACTAGAGTGACATGACTTTACTTCTTCTTAAATCCTGAGCAGCTGTATGAAGAAAAATTGCGGAAGGTGGAGAGATAAGAGAAAAGCAGGGAGATCACTTGGGAGACTCATGCTGGATTAGTGATACAGACTTGGAAACAAGCAAATAGGTGAGATACATTCTGAGGTGGGAATCAAACGGACTATGGAGTAAAAGGGAGAAAGAAGGACAACTCCCCTGATTTCTATCTGAGCAATTAGGTGGTGGTGACTTTTTATTGAGACAGAAAAGACTAAAGGACAGGAAGGCTGACGAAGGAATTAAGGAGTTCTGCAGTTGTCACAAGTTAAGTTTGAGAGGACTATGAAACATCCAAGTGGAAAAGTCAAGCTGGATGAGAGCCTGGAGCTCGGAGGATCAGGCTGGGCTAAAGATATAAATCTGGCATTCATTAACATCTAGATGATATTTAAAGCCACAGGAGTAGATGAGCTCACTCAGGGAGAGTAAAGAGAAGGGGATCTATGTTTTATTAGAAGTTTTCAGATACACTACCCTATAGGCAATGGGACACGTCTGGAAAATTTTGGACATGATTTTCATTCTGAAAATAATGTCCTGGGGGAGTAGAAGAATAAGAGCCCAAATTAAAGAAGGGAATTATCCAAGCAAAATTAAGACATAAGAATCTGTTTCTTGACTTACTTGATAGAGGGAATGTAGATAACACAGTAGTCTAAGTTGATTGCCCATTTCTGACCTGAGAAGGTTAAATAGCTACAGTGCAATTATGAGACCAAAACAAAAGACAAACAAGTGGGATGGTAGATGATGGTTTAAGGTGAAGTTGAAGCAATGGGCTTGAATGAGTCATCCAGAAAAGGCAGAGAGAGTGAGAAAGACAAAAATTAGAACCCTGGGGTACAGGGTTTAATTGATGATATTCATCAATTAAAATAGGGGTAAATAAAGTAAAGCCCATAAATACAATGGAGAGAGATGTCAGAGGGTAGAAGGAGAACTAAGAGAAAATGCAGGATTATTAAGTTAAGGAAGAAGCAAAAATGGAGAAACCACAGATGGTCACTCAGGTCAAATATCAAAGAGAGATAAAGCAAGACAGAGAGAGACGTGAATTCTTTGTATTTGTCAATCAGGAATTACTGATGACCTTACAATCTGTTGGGAGAAGCAAAGCTGAGGACTGAATGAGTGGAGAGACAATACATATATTATAAAAGGTGAATGAAGAAGGCAACACAGGGTCAAAGGAGAATTTCCAAATGTGAGAAATGTATCAGTAGGATTCCACATTGAATTAAAAAAGCAGGGTGGGGGGGGGGCGGGCGGGCAGAAGAATAAACTGAGGACTAAAAGAATGAAAATTCAGGAAGAGCCTGGACTGTGGATGATACTTTTGGAATGAGAGGGGACAAAGAAAATGCATAAAAGCTAAGTTTGCATGTGTGGGGCAAACAGAAGATCTGAGCAGTTATTCATGAAAATTCTACTTTCTCTATAAAGATACAAGTATGATCATCTGTTGAAGGAGGAAGTGGCCATCTTAGTGGAAAGCTCATTATAACAGTCAAGGGGTGACACTACAATGACCCTGAGAAGGGGCTGGTGCTAAAACACAGAAATTATCTGTACTAAGACTTTGTACTAAAGCAAAACTGGAAAAGATTAATCCAGTCTCTGAAGTACTTTACAAATGAACTTTTTATTAGAGCCTATTAATAAATCACTTAGTCCTTTGAAGCATAGAAGCAATGTTTTCAAAATTGAATTAGCAAATCTCCAAGTCTCTAAGGATCCATGGTGTTGAGATCAACTCAGAAGTTTGATCTAGCACCATATTCTAGGGATGAGGACTTTATTTCTAAGGCATTTTGTTGAATCTATTTAAATTTCAAGGGTCCCATTTAAGTGCAGTCATACTTATTATAAATGAACTGTTTTATAAATTGAAGGATTTCTAACAGGAAGAGCACATGATTTAGAGACAGCTGCTGCTAAGTCGCTTCAGTCATGTCCAACTCTGTGTGACCCCAGAGATGACAGCCCACCAGGCTCCCCCGTCCCTGGGATTCTCCAGGCAAGAACACTGGAGTGGGTTGGAGTGGGTTGCCATTTCCTTCTCCAATGCATGAATGTGAAAAGTGAAAGGGAAGTTGCTCAGTCGTGTCCGACTCTTAGCAACCCCATGGACTGCAGCCTACCAGGCTCCTCCGTCCATGGGATTTTCCAGGCAAAAGTACTGGAGTGGGGTGCCATTGCCTTCTCCGATTTAGAGACAGAGGACTCCCTAATTGTTAACTACTACTGTGGGCAAATCACCTAACCCCTCTCATCTCTATCTCCTTATCTGTAAACAGAAAAACACATTATTTCCTTAATCCTCTGATGCACAGCCTCACATACCAGAAATTAGGATGCATCCTATTACCAATGTACAGATTTCTCATAGCAAGGCTCCTCTCTGCTCCCATCTATGCTATTTTTTGAATCTACAGTACATCTTACCATCAACAAGGCCTCTAAGCAAGGAAATAACGCTAGTATTTCTCTGACACACCTGACAGCGTTGCTAGATAGGGCCGATGACATTGTCTAAGTGTGGGAGAAACTAATTTTAACATAACACCAGTCTGATACCTTAAAATACAGGCTGCAGAACAGAATACGTGTAACTTTCTAAAATGCTTTAAAAACAAATAAATAAGGACTTAAACCCAAGGCTAAGTGGTAGAAAAGACGTTTTTCTACTTCTCTCAATTTACAATGAAAATCAGAGTAGAAATCTCTATATTAATAAAAGCAGGAATGTAAATTACTTTTGAAAAAGTTTTAGGTCTAATTCTAGGATTATTAATTAAAACCTATCAGGAAACAATAACATGAATAAATTAAAAAATAGTACAATATAACACAAACCTTATTTTAGTATTTTTGGTAACTAAAATCTTGTCATACAATCTATTCTCTATACTTACCAAAGTGCCACTATAAGAAAACTAACTTTGTACCTCTTTTATTTTCCATAACATACAACATACTAAAAATTTTTAAGAACCAAAATAAAGGGCATATATAGATTATAAACTATCAAATGTATTTACTATAAGCATAAAAACTTCTAATTTTTTAAAACATGAACATCAAATCCCTAGGACTGTTACCATGTACCAACATTTGAATCACTGTTGCATAATATAAGATTAATACATTATTTTAAATTGTACACAAATAATTTTAAATTTCTTTAAAAGTAAAATGATCCTTACTCTTTAAATATGTGTCTCTAACTACTATTTCTTTTATTTTCACGTTTCATTAAACATCAATAAAGAATAGAGATCACATTTACAATTATGGGCTTCCCAGGTGGCTCAGTAGTAAAGAATCCACCTGCCAAAGCAGGAGACTCAAGAGACATGGGTTCGAGCCCTAGGTTGGGAAGATCCCCTGGAGTAGGAAATTGCAATCCACTCCATTCTTACCTGGAGAATCCCAGGGACAGAGGCGCCTGGAGTGCTGCAGTCCATGGGGTCACGAAGAGTCAGACACAGCTGAGCACACATGCACGTGAGCACTACAGTTATGCTCTACTATAGATAATCACAGTTCAGAGGGAGCGAGCAGTCAGCCACTCTTAGAACAGTTCTTCTTGTGCCTTGCTCAATGAGAGAAGGATGAGCCTTCTGAGCAGGGACACAGCACTTGGGCCTTCACTAGAATTTATTTAAAAATCACCTGTATTTTTCTGTCCCAATTTCCAAGAATGTGACAAAATGCCAAGAAGAAAAACTGCCTAAAGAGAAGCTGAAATATTTAAAGACCTATAATTTTTCTGAATCTACAAATTCAGTGATAGGTATCATTACAAAGCAAAGATTTAATTACTGGAGTTTACTAAACAAAATGAAAATCACAGGACTAGAAACTAGGTATTTCTATGAATAGCTAAGTAAGTAACTCTTTGCTGTTGATTATTTCTCTATATCTTCCCTAATTTTCTTTTAAAACTCATTAAACACAGATTAAAGCAGATATTACTATAATCTCTGGAAGAATAAAACCTACAAATCTGAAAAACAAAATTTTACTGGTCCATAGATCTCTACCAGATTACCCATACTCAAGTAGTAACTATGTTTAACACATTAAAAGAAATTTTAAATTCATACTAGTTTAGTGACAATACATCTATTTGCATGGCTAAAGCGCATTTGTATTATTTTCTTATATCATGCTGTAACTAGATTGCTGTCTCCCTATCTTTAACAGCAAACACACAATTAAAGAAGGTGCATCATGAGACCACCTAGGACTTTTGCTCATGCCCAGAGCAGTATCCTGACTTAAAAAACTACAGGAGAGAAGTAAGAAGCCTTCCACGAACTTCCACATGAGACTAAACATCTTTTACTACACATAAATCCTTTCTCCCATAGCGCTCACTGCTTACTGCTTTTATGGTTCTTAGCGGAGGACATCAAAAAAATCTTAGTTCCCATTTGTCACCCCACACTAGACCGTAAGCTGCTTGAGTCCAAAAACACTGTCAAACTGCTAATTTTTGCAATCCCATGACCCACCACAATCCCTGGTTCAGTGATAATGCTAGTTGGATTATAATTCTCAGTTATTCTAGGCTACCCATTCATGAGAAGTAGAAAGGAACTGCCTGAAAAATATCAAGGCAGACCTTGAGAATATTGGGCATCTTTTCTTATCAACAGGCAACATACTGTCATCACCCCTGAAAGAAGTTAATAGGCAAAACCTTTCTTCTTGAGTATTTCCTAGCAATTTTACCTCTATATTCCCAAATCTGTTCAGCTTTTATAGGAGATATACGATTTTTTAAATGATTAAATCTAACTGCAACCATGCTGCATTAATTTGTCAAAGAAATGAACATCTTTAGAAAATTTCAACTCTTCAGGAGCAAGCCTGGGGTCTAGGCCCTGAAGACGCCTGTGTGTTAAGATGAAGGAAGAAACGCAATAATAGCCCAGCTTTGCCTCACAAAAGCAGAAGAGATCATACAAGGATGTGTTTTGCCTTCTTCAAGAAAAAGAAACACGAAAAATTCAGTAGTATTCCTGAAAAATTTGTTATTCTGGGTTGATTAGAAATTTGCAAATAAGGTTAATTTATAGATAAATAAAAGGAATCCTCTTTCATGGAGGCCTCTCTCTGTAGTTTCTGGTTATAAGTATGTGTTTAAAAATCAGTTCATTTGAACCTAAACTGATTGGGGGTTTTAAAAGTTATAAACTACATTTACCCTACCAACTTTTTAAAAGATAACTGGAGGGTAGGATAGAGGGTATTACTAATTCAGTAAAACAGTGTGATACAATGCCAAGAGGCTGGGCTAGGATTTAGAACTCTCCTACAGTTCTCTACATCTCAATAATCTCATCTGTAAATGTACCTACTTCATTGTGCTGGTATAAACTTAAAAATGGTTGGAAGCAAAGCAGAAGCGTTAGTCACTCAGTCATGTCTGACTCTTTGTTACCCCATGGACTGTAGCCTGCCAGGCTCCTCTGTCCATGGAATTCTCCAGGCAAGAATCCTGGAGTGGGTTGCCATTTCCTTCTCCAAGGGACCTTCACAATCCAGGGATTGAACACCAGTCTTCTGCATTGCAGGCAGATTCTTTACAGTCTGAGCCACCAAGGAACAACCCCACCTTCCACCAAAAAAAACAGATTAAGAGATAAAAAATAATTTTTAAAAATTAAATGAAAGTGTACTTATTAGGCTATTCTTCAAAATAAGAAAATCAGTAACATTCTGTACAAAAGTAAATATGCTGATACTATTGTTTTAATTGAAGTATAGTTGGTTTACAATGTTGTGTTTCAGGTGTACGTTCAAGTGATTCACTTATTCATATATACGTGTGTGTGTGTGTGTGTACATACTCTTATATACAAATATATATATTCTTTTTCAGATTCTTTTCCATTATATGTTATTACAAGATACTGAATATAGTTCCCTGACCTATACAGTAGGTCATTCTGATACCATTTTTATTTAAGATAGGTTGTAAAATAATTTATAATAGAATTCAAAATTTTTACTATGTTTGTGTTAAACCTTCAGTATAAGTTTGTGAACTATATATATAATATATATATATATATAATTTCTATAAAACGTTTTTAGGAGGTGTGCATTATGATGTTATTTTTCACACACTGAAAGATTTTAACCTGATTTTTAAAATCTATTGACATATAGGTGGTTTAAGTTAATTTTAGAGAAAGATGAATACTTCTTAAACAGCAGAAAAGCAGAACATCAACCAGTACTGAAGTAAAAACCTTTACCTTTTCTAAGTCTTCGATTTCAGAATTGAAGTTTTTACCCTCATCCATCATTTCCTCCTCTTCGAGAGTTCTTTCATCGTCATAGTCATGGACCAACATCTCAGCAGTGGGGTCAAAATCATGATCCTCAGAAGACAAAGACCCAACTAGAAAGAAACACACTCAATCACTTTACAAGTTCATAAGGCTATTTACAAAAGAAAATAATTTGTGTTCTACTGCCAGTTCCTTTTAATGTTTATATATGAGCTTTATTAAATGCATTTATTATGTACTTCACAAGCTATAAAGTTAAGACCATACAGTTTCTGAAAAGATATTTAAATCAGCAAAAGAAAAAAGCCAGTTTATAACCACTTTTATAAGGTGTCCAATCCATGAGAACATGACTTTTAATAGCAACAAAGTGATTTAAATGGAGTGGTCTTTAAAAAAATGTTCTAACAGAAAAGTCGCTTATCAGTTAGTTTAATACATTTGTCTAAAAGCAGTAGAAAAATGTCAAAAGGGTTATGAATAGAAGACTTCACAAGAATCTGCTATACACTGAGGCTAAAAACTTCAGAAGGGAATATTAATTTTACTCAATTCTCACTCTCAAATAAAAGTTCAAATCACAACAGAAACCTGGTTTTTTAGAACAAACCCAAGTTTCTATGAGGCAGCCACACAGCAATTGAGTCTTGAAAGGCACCACCTCACGTTTCATGTCTGTAACAGTATTTCAAGCTCCCCAAAACTAACCCGTATGAGAATGCCTTTCTGTGGACTACTACTAAGTACTTAAGATTATGTGAAGGGAATACAGAAAATCCTATCTATGGGCTTTGGAAGATACATCCCATTGCAAGCTGTTTTGGTCAACTCAAACTTGTTTATAAGATGGCAGTGCCTGGAAATTCCCTAGCGGTCCAGCAGTTAGGACTTCCACAGCCAGGGGCATAGGTTTGATCCCTGATCAGGAACTAAGATCCTGAAAGCCTTGAGATGTGGCCAAAAAGAGATGGCAATGAATGATTTTTAATGGCAATTCTGAAGTCAACAGGATACCCTGAAAACCAAGTGGAGAAATGAATACTATCTATAATTCCAAGAGAATAAGGTCAAATTTATGAAAAACAGAGTTTTCTCCATTTGTTTTACTCTAATATGTAATTCAACTAGACCAATGACTCTCAGAGGGGAAAGAAAAGAAGCAGCAGAATCTCAAGAGTAGAGAAAGGGAGAATTGGAAGGAAGCATATTCAACACAAAAAAGTTTGATGTGTTTTTACTCAACCTTTAATATGTTAAAACTTCAAACACTGAAGGACATTGAGATCATTACCAAAGCACTGAACTATACCAAAGATTTTTCAAAATCAGTGACAATTCAATGTTTCTGGCTCTGAGTTCAGAGAACTCTAGTCGTTAGTCCCGAAAATAATAATTTCTCTAAAATGTTTTTAGGAGGTGTGCATTATGATGTTATTTTTCACACACTGAAAGATTTTAACCTGCTGATTTAAAAAATCTATTGACATATAGGTGGTTTAAGTTAATTTCAGAGAAAGGTGAATACTTCTTAAACAGCAGAAAAGCAGAACATCAACCAGTACGAATTTTCTTTTTTGGAGAAATTCCTGGATACCTTTGGGGTATGCCAAAGTGTAAGGTAGGAAATGTGAAGTGAAGTCACTCAGTTGTGTCTGACTCTTTGAGACCCCATGGACTGTGGCCTACCAGGCTCCTCCATCCATGGGATTTTCCAGGCAAGGGTACTGGAGTAGTTTGCCATTTCCTTCTTTTCTACCTCTTTGACGGCTGAGCTCTACTCTCTTCCTAATCCACATCGCTTGGCTCACTTCAAGGTTTCCCCTTGAGGAAAGCATTCATTCAATAAGGGCCAGAAATGGAAGGGCCTCAGAGTCTACTCTTGGCCCTGTCCCTGGCTTTCTGGGACCTGAGGTAAGTCATTTAAACTTTCTGGGCCTGGGTCCAGTTTTTCATTTGTAAAATATATAGGGTTGGCTTAGATGACCTCTAGTCTCTTCTGGTTCTAAAATTCTCTTAAAAATTGGCTAATTGATTAAAAATAAGTTATAAGTTTGTTTAAACTCCAAAAATCACACCGTCTCTTGCTTTTTATTTAGATTGCAACTTCTTAAACACAGTGATGCAAAATGGAAAACTTCTATTATCATCCAGATGTTTGGCATTTTGTACATAAATATTCTTTCCCTGAAATCAGTTCTAACAAAGAAACGTCTGTCTCAAAATTAAACAAACTTAAAAACAATTTAAAAGTAAAGACTATTTTCAAAAGCTATTTTCAAAATAGCCACAAATTTCTTCTATTTGGTGTTAATTGTTTTATACCTTAAATGATAATCAAATGAGACCTTGAAGACTGACTAAATACACAGAGTAATATGCAAGGAAAACGGTCTGTTCACTGTAAGGCAACATGTGGTAACTGAAGACTTGAGAGCCCATCCGGACTCTGCTATTAACTAGGTAACTCTCAGCAGAGTTATTTAAGTCTCCTCCAGTGTAAAATAAGGGGGTTGAACTAGTTTAGAGGCACTTTTCTTGGAGACTATGAGGGAAAAGAGGCAGCCAAAAAGGGGCTGGAAAGGGAATGAAAAACTGAAACAAAGCTCCTTACATTTTAGCACATGAGGAAAGGTCTCTACCATGGGATAGGTTTCAGGGGTTCCACAAACCCCAAATTATATGCAGAGTTCTGGAAACAGAGTCCCTTGCTTTCATCAGATCCCGACAGGGGCTTCTGACACCAAAACAGTTGAGAAACACAGTCCTAGATGGTCTGATGTTGTCTCACCTCAAAAATTCTGTATGACCAACCTCAGAAAGTATGTGTTTCTTTTAATTAGGCCAGCTTTACCTAACTATCAGTTTTCAATTTAACACAATCTACAGGCATTTCTCAATTTTGAAAAATGTATGAGACAAAATAAGGGGAGATGGGGGAGAAGTGATTAATATCAATATAAGCAACCCCAAAGTCCTGACAAATTAGAGAGACGAATTGTCAAAGAAATTAAAATCTAAACTGCTGAAGTTGGAGGAAATTTTGGGATAGATGTGGGATTAATTGTTTCAGGCTTGGAGAAAAATTAAAAACAGGGTATGTGAGAATTAGATATATTACTTTAAAAGAACATGTCAGTTAGCAGCTTTGTAACAAAGTATTTTTTTCAACATGCAAGGAAAAAGAGAGAGGAATTATGAGACAGAATAGTTGTTCCTTCCTCAAACAACTTAATTACCAAAAAGAACACCGAAAGCTCTTAAAAACAAATGATGAAAAATTCGCAAAACAAATTTTTGTTGAAAGAACTGAGCAATAGATCTTTGGGACCCCATCACCACCCGCTGAGGCCCACTGAAAAGGTAAGAGAACAGAACAAACCTGGGCTCGAACTTCCAAAAGAAGCCTAGGAGAGAAAAGAAGACGTGCGGTTAGATCGCGAAGCCAGGGGAAGAGGCAGCGCCGGCAACAGGGCGCAGAGGAGGCGGAGCCCAGCGCTCCTCCGCAGCTGCCAAAAGTGCAAGACGTAGCTTCGCTCCACTCGCTCCTGGCCCCCTTCGGGCCCCTCTTGGCTGCCTCGCCTTCCTCCCCGAGTCCCCAGTGTACAAACTCGCAGACCCGGGACGAAGCCCGGTGTCTAACAGGCAACTCCAAGCCGCCCCTTGGAGCTCAGCAAGTTACAAAGCAGAGAAGCAGAACCCAGAACAGTCGGCTCGCAGCATCAGTCCCCCATATCCTAGCATTTCAGTAGTCCCCCGAATCCCACCGGCTCTCCACGGCCCCCAAACAACACCTCGCAAGGCAACACCCTTTCCTGGAAGGGACTCGCCCCCCTGCATCGAGTCCACCCCCTTGGGGCCCGGTAGCCCCAACTCCGGGGCTGTCCTCTATCCCCGAGCGTAGGCCAGCTCGAAACCGGACACTGGCCCCCAAACCAAGAGCGTAAGCCCCCCATCCTCTCTCCCGCGTCTAGAGATGCGGATCCGCAGTCCCAGAGACAGTGGTATCCTCCCGGAGTATTTAGTCGCTCCCCGAGCCCAAGAGCGAGCTCCTCGACCTAGGGGGCTCCTGCCAAGGGGCTTCTGCTGCGCCACCCGCCCCCCATCCTCCCGCCCCAGCTCACTAGTCCCGGGGGACACGTCCAGGGCAGCTCCGCTCGCCCTGCCGACCCCCTTAAACGGAAGGAAAGTGGGGCTACCGAGAGCCCGTGGAGAGAGCGTCGAGGGTCTTGGTCCTCCCCGTTTACCCCCAGGGGCTCCCGCACCTCCAGGGCTGCGGGGCGGGGAATCTTGCCTCTACCGAAGCCCAGCGGCCGCGCATCCCGCTCGCCTCCGCGCTG
>NW_011494900.1:3916231-3921168 GCF_000754665.1 Bison bison bison | reverse complement strand
GGCTTGGGGACCGCGGGAGACCGCCGGGCGCCCTTTCCAGCCCGGCCGCTCCTGCCCGGTTTCCCTGCTCACCTCCGCCATATTGGTACCTTTAGGGCGAACGAGCAGCGCCGAGCCCAGTCCCCGGATGGGGCGCCTGAGCCAATCGCAGCAGCCGCCGCCGCCGCCGCCGCCGCCGCCGCGGTCCGCCCGGCACCCGCCCGGCGGCGGAGGCGGCTCGGCCCCTTATAGGGCAGGGCGGCCCGCGACACCCCCAGCCCGCTCGCAAGCCCACCCCGCCCGGCGCCCCTTGCCGCGCCCCGCGCCCGCTGCGGGCGCCTCGACCCGCACCAGCGCTCACCCGCCCTTCCCCTTTCGGCTGGAGTAAAGTTCCTGCCGAATTGGAGGCAGACGGGGGACGGATGGAAACGCTGGCGCGGGACAGACTCACGTCCAGTCAGTCGAGGCCCAAGAGCCGGTCGGGGCGTCTGCGGACCGACTGACAGACCCTCCGGTCTGGGTGGGCGTGGGGGAGATGAGCAAGAGACTTGCAGGGACAACTCGACAGACTTCCCTAAGTAAGGAGAGAGGAGATGATCGACGGCCGAGAGGAAGCCCTGTGGAAGGTGGACTGAAATTAGTGGATTGATTGATGGACGTGAATAAGCCCAGAAAGAGAGGACAGCGACCAGGCATTTTGCGGTTTCCCCTAAGAGACCTGCAGAAATGGGAAGAGCTGATCAGCGTACACGGTGATCAGTGGAATAAACGGTGGAAGAGGTCATTTGCCAAACAGACTCTGGAAGATAGGGCAATAGGGCAAAGAAGTGATGGTGAATAGACTTCCACGATTCAGAGAAGAGGCTTATAAAATAAAAACTGCACGCGCGAAAAAAACAGAACAGTACTAGAGGTTGTTAATCACCAAATAGGTTGATTTGGGGATAGGGTTAATCCCGGACCGCCCCCCCCCCCCCAACAGGAATGACCCAGAGGTACACACTCCCTAGACCTGGGGAAGGGCAGAACTAGTCAGTCTATCAAGAGTCCTGAGCCCAGTCTTATGAACTCGACCTCCCACTTCCGTCCCAAAAGTTCAAACACTTGCTTAGGGTCAAATGGGAAGCTAGACCTGTGGGCACGTGGGTGGGTTAAGGATGGAAGACAAGGTTTAAGAGGTGTGCCTTCTCCTAAGCATACCTTATAGCAGTTTGGTCTTCATTGGGATGCCTAAGTAACTCCTGGCAGGTCAGTTTTCACGCAGAACAACTTTGAGCAAAGTACGCAAAAATACTCACCAGCTACTGGATGGTAGCCCACAAAGGTAAATCTTGCAAGAAGTTTGAGCCCACATTCCTAGTCGGTTTGGCACACAGTTCACTTGGCACACAGTTCACTTGGCACACAGTTGTCTTGACGCAGGAGACAGAAATAATGATATGTATGGAAACCAAAGTAAAAAAAAGATGATAATGTGGAAAAGAGAAGTCAACGGTAAGATCCTGGATAAGTGAGATGCAAACACAGAGAAGTATGGCAGGACCCTATGAAGGCTTGGACAAGAGTGTAATCTCTGACATCAGGGCCTTTCTAATCAACTTTTGCTGAAATACTAATATGAAAATATAGAGTTGAGGTTATCTGCTGTAATCTCACAAATTGAGAGACTTTTTAGAAGCTTCAACTTTCCTTTTTTTTTTTTTGTCCAAACATGAAAGATCTAGGTTGTAATCTGGGGTTGCCTTCGATTCTCCCTTCCATTGCTGGAAAATAGATTACAGATAGGAGTGGAGAGGGTTACTTCCAACATTTTTAAGCAAGGCATCTCAAAATTAGAGTTATTCCACTGGTAAAAGTTATTTACTTATAGAAGTTTTAGGAGAAAAGTCACTTCAACCATTTCAAAACATCATAAAGACATGGAAAATTACACTTTCCCTACTGTGAAAGATATGGTTCGACCTTTTGTCCAGTCAAATAACTCAAAAACATCTGAACTTTGAAACCAGAGGGCTTGGCACACATTGTATGTTCTGTCCTCAATGAGGCGTTTAGAGTTTTCAAAGTAAAAAATGGCTTGAAATTAAGTGCAAGTGATTAACTTTAGAAATGTGACAATGAGCACATCCCATGGACAGAGCCATTAAACAGTGCCCTGAGCTTTTGACCACAGGCCGAGCCACCATAGAATGGGGCTAAGATAGAGTCATGAAGTATCTCCAACAGCCTGCCTTGTCATACTTAACAATAAGAAGAAACGTTTTCTTCGTAGCAAAATGTGGCCCATCCAAACTATAAATCTGGCCTTAGGTTCCATTTTGCTATGTCTGTGAAATATACAGACTCACACACTTGCATAAACTTAGTAATGTCTGCAGATTCTCTTTTTATTAAATTGTGAAGATTTTTGGTAGACACTTGTAATTTTGACTGCTTATATTCTCTTTATACTAGTACATAATTTATGTAGCCTATGTCCAAGGTATTAAATAAGGATTCATAGAAAGATAAGTGAAGTTAAATTAATTTGAAGTTTAAAGAAACAGAGCCACTTTCCACTCCTAATCCCCAGAGAAAAAGTTTACCACCAGTCTTACATAACATATTCCTTTTATGATAAAGTATGTAAAGTCTATTTGTACATGGATCTTTCATTCTTTTTGATGACATGACTTCCAGGAGTCAGTACAGATAAAAATTCCCCTTGTTCTAGAGAGCTGAAATAAAAAATTACTTTTTATTGTTGTCATTATTATACTGTCACTACACAACAGATAGCATATAGAAAGTAAGTCCTATACTGGATGCTGGGAACTATGGGATCACCGCAAAAGTCCTTGCAAAGCTTATAGTTTAACTGAGTAATTTTTATATGTGGTAGATGGGAACTAGAGCAAGGAAAACTCAAACCTGAAACCAGGGTATTTCCTAAGGAGAACCAAAATGTAATAGAGCCTCCAGCCATATTTAGAAATGAAATAAATCAAGAAAAGATTATAAATGTGTGGTCTGAGATGTCTTACAATAAATACATACAATAAAATAAGAAAATGTAAATACTGTATAAAAAATGAGGACCAGTGAAAATAATTAGCCTAGATTAGATGAACATTCAGAGAAGAAGTTAGAACAAGAATATATGCAAGAAATGAGGTGTGACTTGCAACATGAGAGTTAAGCCATGAGTTTGGCTTAGAACTTTCTGGAGTCAAAGCAAAAACATAAATACAATAAGTTGCTTGTCCTTGATATTCTTATTGTCCTTGAGAAGAAATGTACAAATTCTTCCATGGAAACAAAGCTTTTCAGAACCTTTAACGAAATGCCTTGCCTGAGCTACATAGCAATGTAAAGGGAAATACCCTCTACCAGATCCCCAAAGGGTACTAGTGGGGTTTACAACACTGTTTCTTGTAGTGACCATCCGTGAAAGTTGAGGGGACCCTATAAATGTATGACCTACTGAAAGCAGTTTTAATAGGGCCACGGTAATGCAATACAAATATTTAGCTTTCCACAGACTCCATCTATTAATAACCCAAGAGAAAATAATAGACTATCCAAACTTAAAGTCTCAATCTCAAGTGCCTATGCTAGTCAGGCAGGCGCAATGAATGAGTGAAGCTGAATACTGTGAAGATTAAAGTAGGGACAGCAGCAAACCCGGAGGAGGTAACCCTGCCCGAACAGAGCAGCAGCTAACTCAGTCTCAGCAGACTGGCTTCTGCCTTGTGAGAATGTGGGCCCAGTGTTCACAGGTGCTCTAAAACAGCTGGAAAACTGATTATGTGAATCTTCTGATTTTTAAATTTTATCAACTAATTTAAAAACCGTCCAACACAATGTAGGACAAATAAATGTTAAATAAATCATGTGAACTGTGAGCTTCCAGTTTGCAGACTTTTAGACTATCTCTTAACCTTACCTCTTAAGATGGCTTTGGATAAGATTAATACCAACAATTCAGGTCTCTATTACATCAGACTTCTTGCATTTTTCTAAATATATCCATTTATCATGTGTGAAACTCAAATATTTTTTGATGGATAGATAGAATGAATGACTACTCTCTGAGAAA
Organism: Bison bison bison; assembly: GCF_000754665.1. Taxonomy (NCBI): domain Eukaryota; kingdom Metazoa; phylum Chordata; class Mammalia; order Artiodactyla; family Bovidae; genus Bison; species Bison bison. The sequence continues at coordinate 3,917,111 of NW_011494900.1, read as the reverse complement.
GCTAATTGATTGTAGTAAGCTTTGCCTAAACAAAGATTGCGAACAGAAGGGAGATGGTCTATGTAGTAATTAAAAAAAAGAAAACAGCTTTCACAGAGATGAAAAAGAGAGAATGAATCCTCAGTTCACTACAAAGCAAAAGGAACCTGGTCCACTGACAGGAGAATCTACCGGACCCATGAGTCAAGGCTGTGCTTATAACAAGAAGATGTTTTCAGGCTAACATAGTTTTGTAAGGCAACCCAATTGTGAGATCTTATAACTCAGTATTGTCCCTTAAGGGACATTCTCAAAAGAATTTTGAAGAACTGTATCCCTTTTCACATATCCAAAAGTGTTAGTCTCTCAGTCATGTCCAACTCTTTGCCACCTGATGGACTGTAGCCCACCAAGCTCCTCTGTCCATGGGGATTTGCTAGGCAACAACACTGGAGCGGGTTGCCATTCCCTTTTCCAGGGGCACCTTTCTGACCCAGGGACCGAACCAGATATCCAAGTTGACATCTAATTTTTTCATTATAAATTTAAACAGTTGCGGGCTTCCTTGGTCATCCAGTGGTAAAGAATCTGCCTACCATTGCAGGAGATGTGAGTTCCGTCCCTGGTGTGGGAAAAGCCCACAGGCCGTGGAGCAGCTAAGCCTGTGCACCACTCCTGAGCATACACTCCAGGGCCCGCGCCACACCTACTGAGTCCACATGCTGAGCTTACTGAAGCCCACATGCCCTGGAGTCCGTGCTTCACAACAGGAGAAGCCTCTTGTTCACAGAATGAGAAGCCCACATACGGCAACTAGAGAGTAGCCCAGTCGCTGCTGCTGCTGCTGCTAAGTCGCTGCTAAGTCGCTTCAGTTGTGTCCGACTCTGTGTGACCCCACGGA
>NW_011494900.1:3884537-3916131 GCF_000754665.1 Bison bison bison | reverse complement strand
ACCATTTCCTTCTCCAATGCATGAAAATGAAAAGTGAAAGTGAAGTTGCTCAGTCATGACCCCATGGACTGCAGCCCACCAGGCTCCTCTGTCCATGGATTTTCCAGGCAAGAGTACTGGACTGGGGTGCCATCGCCTTCTCCGAGCCCACTCGCTGCAACTAGAGAAAAGCCTGAACAGAAACAGACACAGCACAGCTATTAATAAATAAAATTATTCAAAAATCTCAATAGTTGCAAAGGATATTCTTTCCAACGTATTGTAATGGTAGTCATTTAAAAACAAAGCTATTATATAACACTATAAAATGTATGCAGTAGAATTTAAACACCATAGTAATTTTATATCTCCATCATTCTGTAAAAAAAGAACCTAATTCTTCTTTAACAATAGGAGATTTCACATGATTTTTCTTTCTCCTTCAACTCATATTCTCATTCTATTTCCTCCAAAAATTCTATTACAGTGTAGTATGCTTTATGCCTAAAAGTCTGTTGTGATCTGTAGTATCCTTCTCTGCCACAAAAATATCTCTATAAGTCAACACTCAAAATTAAGTAACTTTCCTCTAGATTATCAATACAACTATTATTAATTCACAATTGATCAAAACAATATGAATGTATTATAAATTTTGATTAAATTTTATTGAACAAAAATACAAATTATCTTGGAAATCAATATCTTAATGAGTTGAACCTTAAAAAAATTTACTTCATGTACCTATGGATAAGTATTTCTTAATGCTAGAATGAGAATAAATTTAAGAACAACTGCATTCTTTTTATTTGTGTAGAAGCAAGCTCTGAGAACCCATATTTATACAATAAGAAGATAGAATGGAAGAGTTTTATTATTAAGCCATCACTCAGTTCTTTGAACTTTTTAGTAACAGAGCATGCAATGATCTAGCAAACATTTGTAATGCTCTTACACTGATATTTTGATTGTCTCCAGTTTTAATGAAAACAAAGAATTAAAAGCTACTTGACTTACAAAAGCATTTGTTTCCTAGCCCTTACAGTCCTGCACTATACTCACTTTAATTTTGATGAACACAAGAAAAGACTTTGCCAAGATTTATCAAATGACCCTTAATTGTAACAGTTTTATTGATTTTTTTTCCACTTAGGAGCATCTGTTTAACCTAACACACTCAGAAAAGGGAGGTAAAATGGAAATATTCTTAATTCTAACACTTTCTTCTGAATACAGTATTTTAAATAAAACTTATTTATTTTTATTGTGTTATGTGTTTTAAATATATTTTTGTTAAAAACCTTAGAGCTGTGAACTTAGCCCTTTCAGTTTGTGGAATATATCTTCCACATACCCAACTAGCAAAGACTGTCTTCTTTGTCAAAACAAAGTTCCAGGTCAGACTTGCTTTCTTTCAGAAAAAGCCTGCCTTCCTTTTTCAATCCTAATGAGCATGTTAAATCTTATCTTGAAGCATGTTACAAAACCACAAAGAAATAAATTATAAACCATGTACGATAAGATACATTATCGTACCACCAAAAGGAGGCAATTCAAAATTAAAATGATGTAAGATCTAATAGAGTTAATTTATTCAGTTTATAAGTTTAAAAAAAGACTAATCAATAAGCAGTTCCTCATTACTAAGGTTGTTATCATTCAGTATGGTGGTTTAGTTGCTAAGTCGTATCCAACTCTTGCCTCCCCATGGACAGAGGAGCTGGACAGGCGACAGTCCATGGGATTCTCCAGGCAAGAATACTGGAGTGGGTTGCCATCAATGTAATGCGTAGCTAAAATGGATAAGTTATTTCTATTACAAGGAATATGATAAAAGGCACAATATTCCTTTGGCAAACATGTGTACATGTATGTACTGAACCTTAGTATTTGCTTTGGGAATAAAAAAGAATTATCAGTAAAAAAAATCAGAAACACTTCATTAATTTCATTTGTGTTCAAAATTTCTTATGTATTTGATAACAGAGAAAGGTATATGTTGCTAAAAATAATCAGTCCGGAAGTTAGCCTTTCATTTTGTTTTTAATAGGAAATGGAAAAACATTATAAGATGAAACCATACAAGGATTTTTACCTGTAGCTTTTATCTAGTGTTCATAGAAATGTGGAGGTCTCTGAAAACATTTGGTTCCTCTCAAAACATGGCCTACAGATAGGCATTGAGATTAATTTAATATACTTGCTTAAATAGTTTTTAATATTTCCTGCTAATTCTTTATTTTGCTCTTTCCAGAACTCTCCTTCAAGAGCAATGCATTCCTTGACAGTGGTCAAGAGAGAAAAGAAAGTCATTACATAAAAATTATTTTCCCCCTCATTACGTACACTCCACAACATAAGTCTGATGTCAGAAAATTCCAACAAGGGCCAAAGCACTCCATTCCTCATGCCACACTTCATATTTTACTGAAATTATATAAGACAGGGAGATTTAATATGTATTAAAAATGGTCTAAAAGTTTATTATGTTTCCTTTATTTAATGCAGATTTCTTCTTAAACCTTATTTACTCTGCTGTTGTTGTTCAGTCACTGAGTTGTGTCCAGCTCTTTGCAACCCCATGGACTACAGCATGCCAGATTTCCCTGTCCATCGCTGTCTCCCAGAGTTTGCTCAAATTCATGTCCATTGTGTTGATGATGTCATCCAACCATCTTTTCCTCTATTGCCCCCTTCTCTTCCTGCCTTCAATCTTTCCCAGCATCAGGGTCTTTTCCAGTGAGTTGGCTTTTAGCATCAGGTAGCCAAAGTGTTGGAGTTTCAGCTTCAGCATCAGTCCTTCTAATGAATATTCTGGGTTAATTTTCTTTAGGATTGACTGGTTTGATCTCCTTGCAGTCCAAGAGACTCTCAAGAGTCTTCTCCAGCATCACAATTTGAAAGCATCAGTTCTTCAGTGCTCAGCCTTCTTTATGGTCCAACTTTTCCATCTGTACATGACTACTGGGAAACCGTAGCTTTGACTATAGGGTCCTTTGTCAGCAAAGTGAAATCTCTGCTTTTTCATACGCTATCTAGGTTTGTCGTAGCTTTCCTTCCAAACAGCGTCTTTTAATTTCATGACTACAATAGGGGGCGCTAGTGGTAAAGAACCTGCCTGCCAATGCAGGAGATACAAAAGAGGCGGGTTCGATCTCTGGGTCAGGAAGATCCCCTGGAGTAGGAAATGGCAACCCACTCCAGTACAGTACTCTTGCCTGGAGAATCCCATAGACAGAGAAGCCTGATGGGCTACAGTCCAAAGGGTCACAAAGAGTTGGACAGGACTGAAGCGACCAAGCACAGCACAATATTTAATGAAGGTATATACATTCTAAAGACATAATGCTATTGTACACTTAATAGAAAATGAGACTGAAAACAAACAAACGGCAACAACAAAACCTAACCCTGTTAATTAAAGACACACACTGACGAGGAATCTTGGGGCTGATTTGGAGCTAAATATCATTTAATCAGTAACATGCTCCTTCATTATACACATCATGTTCAGAGGACTCATCATCACTCTTTATGAAATATGAAATTAGAAAGTATACCAAGTGGCTCCAACTGTGAATTATTCTAAGATTTAAAACAAAGGAAATTAATCCATGAATTGGTTATATAGGTCATGATTTGACTGAGATGCCAAACAGAGGACTGTGAAGCAATCCATAAATTTTCAAAAGCAGAAAGTGCTACCACTTCTGAGCTGGAGACACAAAAGGAAGAGTCAATGTTCCCAAAGCCCAGAGGCCAGTCACTGGGAGAAACTGGCGTTATTGTATGCTTGACCAGCTACAGTGGAAGATACAGCTATGCTGAGGACATCACCAGGGGCAGTGAGAAGGACAAACACTCTGGCTTTTCTCTTCCCCTTCCAATTTCCAACCAGTGCCTCCCATTACCTGAACTTGGGAAAAAGTTCAGGTAATGGGGAAAAGCCAGCTGACCCAGGAGCTCGGGAATTGTAGCCTACAGAAGTTGAAGGTTATCATATGGAGCAGTTCAAGGGAAGGATATAGAGTGAAATTAATATACTCTGGTCACCCGCTGCAAAGAACTGACTCATTGGAAAAGAACCTGATACTGGGAAAGACTGAAGACAGGAGGAGAAGGAGATGACAGAGGATGAGATAATTGGATGGCATCACCAACTTGATGGACATGAGTTTGAGCAAACTCTGGGAGTTGGTGATGGACAGGGAAGCCTGGCGTGCTGCAGTCCATGGGGTTTAAAAGAGTCAGATGCAACTGAACTGAACGGACTAGCACAGGGTAAAGATTGGCCAGGACTTCCCAGGTGGCTCATTAGTAAAGAATTTTCTTGCCAATGCAGGAGACATGAGTTTGATCACTGGGTCAGGAAGATCCATTGGAGAAGGCAACCCACTCCAGTATTCTTGCCTGACAAATGCCATGGACAGAGGAGCCTGAAGGGCCAAAGTCATGAGGTCTCAAAAGAGTTGGACACAACTTAGCAACTAAATTAACAACAAAGACTGGCCTAGAAAACAAAATAGGTTAATTTGGAGAAATTGTTACAAAGTCAATAATTTTACAGGCCAGGGAACTCTACTTTGAAGGAAATTTAGAAAAAAAAAAAAACACAGCTATAGAATAGTTGACAGTAGAAAAAAAACAGCCCTGAATTCAAATGTCATTAGCACATGTGACTTTAGAGAAGTCATTTAATTTATCTGAACCTCATTTCCTCTTTTTAATCTGTGCTCTAACCCTCTTAGAAACAATGTGCATTACATCAGAATTGTCCCACTGAGGGGTGAGGAAGCTGGAATTTTATCTGCCAATTTTATCCCACCTCCCTTAAAGGTCACTCCTGGGCACTTTTGGCCTGTCCTTCCTTCAAGAGGGCCAAGTCCACCCTGGAGCACGCCAGCCTCCATGTCCATCACCAACTCCCCGAGCTTGCTCAAACCTTAGGTGGAGAGATGCAGAAAGCAGGTGTGTACAGGTACTTCTGAAGATGCCTCCAGGGTAGACTGAGGAATATGGACCAAACAGTGGCAGTACCTGTTGCTGATGCATAACTGAAAAAGATCTGGGAATCATAATGAAGATACAGCTATGCTGGAGATGCCACCAGGAACAAAGAGAGAAGGACAAATACCCTGGCTTTTCTCTTCCACTCCAATTTCCTGCCAGTGCTTCCCCTTACCTGAACTCAGGGAAAAAGCCAGCTGACTCAGGAGCCTAGGAAATGCAGCTTATAGAAGCTGGAGCCTATCACATAGAGCAGTTCAAGGGAGGATATAATCCTTCCCTTAAATCAACACAGTTGTGCTTTCATGTTCCCCTAGATCAGCGCTCTTCAACCTTTCCTGGCCTATATCCACAGTTAGAAATATGTTTTTACATAATTCCACAGTGACAAGAGAACAAACTCTGTATGATTTCAATACCTTTAGACCACGAAATTTTTGCCCCTTGTTTTATCTCTTTGGATATTTTCCAGCGTCTCCTAGTTTATACTCTTTGGGAACTTGAATAGACTTTGTATCCTACTGTTGTGTGAAAACTGTATAAATCTTAATTATGTTGAATTGGTTCACAGTGATTTTCAGGTCTACTATATCCTTCTACTTGTTTGTTTATTCATTATATTAATTTTTGAGAGTTTGATACTGAAACTTCAACTAAAAATCTTAATTCATCTACTTAAAATTGTATTATATAGTGGAATTATATGTAACTTTGTTCTGGATTTTGCAAGTCTCCTGTGTGTTATCATACTTTCATAATTTAAAAAATAAAAAAGAAACATGTTTTTACATCGTAATACAGTACACCTGTGTGTATACTTCCACAGGTTTAACTAAAACAAAAGTTTCGTTAAACAAAACTTTTTCCAAGTTGCATGGACTCTGATATCTTTACAAGTCTTTAGTTTTTTGTTTTTTTTTTTAAAAAAAACAAAGGTTGCAAGTCCCAAAATTGATTCCATGATCCTCTGAAGACCTTAATTCATTTTCCTTGCTGCTCTAAGTGTAGGCTGCTGCTGTGACAAGGAACTGGAGCCAGAAGGTAAATAAACTTTGTCACTATGCACTAAAGTCATTAAGCACTAAATTCAGCTGACGTTTCTTTCATAGCAAGAGATTCTCAATGAAGGAAGCAGTGTGTTGATTCATATTTTGGCTCAAACTCCTTGTCTAGTCAAAAACCAGTAACAGTTTATGGATTCACACTTTGAGTAGTATTGCCCTAGACCACACTTGAATGGGGTTTTAAAAATGGCTTATTTTAAGTGTAAAGAAAGAATTTTTCTAACATTTACCCTTCTCTGTTAAAAGATCCCTATGCCTCCAAAATTTTATTCAGTTATTTCTTGGAATTTCTAAGGGACATCTCTGATGCTGTCATCAAACCACATTTACAGATGTTCCCCACCCTCTCCTTTGTCCCAAAGACTAGAAGCAACAGTAAAGACCACTGTCAACCCTGTCTGCTTACCCCTGCAAGAAGGACCACTTGGTTGGTCCTGGCTCCCTTTCTGCTGCACCCAGCCTATTTGGAAATAAGATTCAAGTTCCACTTTTGTGGGCCAAAAGGGGAGGAAAACTGGGTCCCACACCACAACCGTGGACCCTTCTCCAGGCTACCGGTTAGTTCTCTGAAGCCACTACCTCCCAGGACAGCAGTCCTCAAAATGATGAAAGCTAGGGCAGTGAGTGTCAGCCAGGACCCATTTTGCCCCCATCCCTGGACACTTGGTAATATCTTGAGACATTTTTGCTTGTCACAATGGGGGCAAAGGGGTTGCTACTGGCACTTTAGTAAGCAAAGGTCAAGGATGTTGTTGAATACAATGCATAGGACAAATTGCACAACAAATAATTAAATGATCAAAAAGATCAGTGCTGAGACTGAAAATACCCCACCCTAAGGGTACACACAGGCTTCCTGGGGTCAGCAGGTAGATTGCTCTTAGCCGACTGTTTGCCATGACTTGCTGTACTAAGTCACTTCAGTCGTGTACGACTCTTTGCGACCCTATGGACTGTAGACTGCCAGACTGCTCTGGCCATGGGATTCTCCAGGTAAAAATACTGGAATGGGTTGTCATGCCCCTCTCCAGGGGATCTTCCCGACCCAGGGATCGAACCCACGTCTCCTGAGGCTCCTGCATTGTAGGCGGATTCTTTATGGCTAAGTTGTTACTTATCTTCAATTATATTTGTAATGTTTCCTAAATTTGGCCTTCCACAGTCTGCTAATTCTCCTTTCCAACCTCCCTTTTACAGTGGCCTTTCTCCCAAGTCCCAAATATACATTCCCTGATATAAAAACCTGTGAGGCACCCAATAAGGGACAATTTGAGTCTACGGCTCTCTCCTGTGAGGAAGAACTGTGAGACAATTTCCTGGGTGCAAAGCAAAAGAGCTTCATAAAAACACAAAAGCCGCAGTGCCTTGTCTCGTGCACTGCTCAGAGTTCTCAGGGTGCGAAACTCCTGACAAATCTCTGAAAGTTATGCATACAACTATATGGCTTGGAGTTAGCATCTCAAAGTAAGATAAATTGATCACAGGGAGACATATGAATATGTCTGTATTAACTGATAAATGAAGTTAGATTTTTTCTAACTGAAAATTCAATCTGGTTAATGGGTCTGACAATGAGGACTGGCTTCATTTCAACTATATAGCAGATGTTTCCATAAACTAAATCGGCTAAATCTGCAGATCAAGGTACAATATATGACATGCCAGAAATGACATCCTTTTCAATTATTTAGATTTATAATAGAAAAATGTACATGCTAACTTAAAAATGTTAGAGGAGAATGACACTGTTGGTGCAAATGTAAGGTGGTACAGCTACAGTGGAGAACAGTATGGAGGTTCCTCAAAAAAAATAAAAATAGAATTACTGTATGATCCAGCAATCCTACTCCTGGGCATATATCCAGACAAAGCTTTAATTCAAAAAGATATATGCATCCGAATGTTCATAGCAGCACTACTCACAATAGTTAAAACATGGTCAACGAAAGAGTCAACAAGAGTCCAAAATGCAGTACTTGGATGCAATTTCAAAAACAACAGAATGATCTCTGTTTGTTTCCAAGGCAAACCATATAATATTCACAGTAATTCAAGTCTATGCCCAACCACTAACGCAAGGAAGCTGAAGTTGAACAGCCTATGAAGACCTACAAGACCTTCTAGAACTAACACCAAAAACATATGTCCCTTTTATCATAGGAGACTAGAATGCAAAAATAGGAAGTCAAGAGATACCTGGAGTAACAGGCAAATTTGGCATTGGAGTACAAAATGAAGCAGGAAAAAGGCTAACAGAGTTTGCTGAGAGAATGCACTGGTCATAGCAAACACCCTCTTCCAACACCAAAAGCAAATCAACACATGAACACCAGATGGTCAATACTGAAATCAGATTGATTATATTCTTTGCAGCCAAAGATAGAGAAGCTCTATACAGTCAGCAGAAACAAGACCTGGAGCTGACTGTGGCTCAGATCATGAACGCTTTATTGCAAAATTCAGACTTAAATTGAAGAAAGTAGGGAAAACCACTAGGTCACTCAGGTATGACCTAAATCAAATTCCTTATGATTACACAATGGACGTGACAAATAGATTCAAAGGATTAGATCTGATAGAGTGTCTGAAGAACTGCAGATGGAGGTTCATAGCATTGTACAAGAGGCAGTGATCAAAATCATCCCCAAGAAAAGGAAATGCAAAAGGACAAAATGGCTGTCTGTGGAGGCCTTACAAATAAGTGAGAAAAGAAGAGAAGAGAAAGGCAAAGGAGAAAAGGAAAGGTATACCCATCTGAATGCAGAGTTCCACAGAACAGCAAGGAGAGGTAAGATAGCCTTACTAAGAAATCAGTGCAAAGAAGTAGAGGAAAATGATAGAATGGGAAAGACTAGAGATCTCTTCAAGAAAATTAGAGATACCAAGGGGACATTTCATGCAAAGATGGGCTCAATAAAGGACAGAAACAGTATGGACCTAACAGAAGCAGAAGATATTAAAAAGAGGTGGCAAGAATACACAGAAGAACTATACAAAAAAGATGTTAATGTCTCAGATAACCACAATGGTATGATCACTCACCTAGAGTCAGACATCCTCAAGTGCAAAGTCAAGTGGGCCTTAGGAAGCATCACTACGAACAAAGCTAGTGGAGGTGATGGGATTCCAGCTGAGTTATTCCAAATCCTAAAAGATGATGCTGTGAAAGTGCTGCACTCAATATGCCAGCAAATTTGAAAAACTCAGCAGTGGCTATAGGGCTGGGAAAGGTCAGTTTTCATTCCAATCCCAAAGAAAAGCAATGTCAAAGAATGCTCAAACTACCACACAATTGCACTCATCTCACATGCTAGCAACGTAATGCTCAAAATTCTCCAAGCTAGGCTTCAACAGTACATGAACCGATAACTTCCAGATGTTCAAGCTGGATTTAGAAAAGGCAGAGGAACAAGAAATCAAGCTGCCAACACTGGATCATAGAAAAACCAAGAGAATTCCAGAAAAACATCTACTTCTGCTTCATTGACTATGCTAAAGCCTTTGACTGTGTGGATCACAATAAACTGTGGAAAATTCTTAAACAGAGGAATACCAGACCACCTTACCTATCTCCTGAAAAACCTGTATGCAGGTCAAGAAGCAATAGTTAGAACCAGACGTGGAACAACAGACTGGTTCCAAATTGGGAAAGGAGTACATCAAGGCTGTATACTATCACACTGTTTATTTACTTATATGCAGAGTACATCATGGGAAGTGTTGGACTGGATGAAGTACAAGCTGGAATCAAGATTGCAGAGAGAAATATCAATAATCTCAGATATGCATATGATACCACCCTTATGGCAGAAAGTGAAGAGGAACTAAAGAGTCTCTTGATGGATGTGAAAGAGGAGAGTAAAAAAGCTGGCTTCAAACTCAACTTTCAAAAAACTAAGATCATGGCATCTGGTTCCATCACTTCATGGCAAATAGATGGGGAAACAGTGGAAATGGTCACAGACTTTATTTTCTTGGGCTCCAAAATCACTGCAGATGGTGACTGCAGCCGTGAAATTAAAAGATGCTTGCTCCTTGGAAGAAAAGTTATGACCAACCTAGACAGCATATTAAAAAGCAGAGACATTACTTTGCCAACAAAGGTCCATCCAGTAGTCAAGTATGGATATGAGAGTTGGACCATAAAGAAAGCAGAGCACTGAAGAACTGATGCTTTTGAATTGTGGTGTTGAAGAAGACTCTTGAGAGTCCTTTGGACAGCAAAGAGATAAAACCAGTCAACCCTAAAAGAAATCAGTTCTGAATATTCTTTGGAAGGACTGATGCTGAAGCCGAAACTCCAATACTCTGGCCCCTGATGCGAAGAACTGACTCATTGGAAAAGACCCTGATGCTGGGAAAGATTGAAGGCAAGAGGAGAAGGAGATGACAGAGGATGGAGACGTCTGGATGGCATCACCAACTCAATGGACATAGTTTGAGCAAGCTCTGGGAGATGGTGAAGAACAGGGAAGCCTGATGTGCTATAGTCCATGGCATCGCAAAGAGCCAGACATGACTGAGTAACTGGGCAACAACAACAAAACATGGAAAACAACCTAAATGTCCATTGACAGAAGAATGGATAAAGAAGATGTGGCACATATATATAATGGAATACAACTCAGCCTTAGGAAAGAATGAAATAATGCCATTTGCAGTAACATGGATAGAAGTAGAGATTATCACACTAAGTAAGTCAGAAAGAGAAAAACCAACACTATATGATGTAATTTATGTGGAATCCAAAATATGACACAAATGACACAGAAACAGAAGCAGACTCTCCGACATAGAGAACAGAATTGTGGTTGCCAAGGGGGAAGGCGGTGGGGGAGGGATAAACTTGGAGTTTGGGGTTAACAGATGCAAACTATTATAGATAGAATGGATAAACAACAAGGTCCTACTGTATAGCACAGGGAAATATATTCAATATCCTGAGATAAACCATAACAGAAAAGAATATAAAAAGAATGTACATATATGTATAACTGAATCACTTTGCTGTAGAGCAGAAATTAACACAACATTGTTAATCAACTATACCTCAATTTAAAAAAAATGTGAGAGGAAAGTGATAGAAGCCAGAATAGAGGTTATCTATAAGTAAGAGAGGGCTGCTGCTGCTAAGTCACTTCAGTCGTGTCCAACTCTATGTGACCCCATAGACGGCAGCCCACCAGGCTCCCCATCCCTGGGATTCTCCAGGCAAGATCACTGGAGTGGGTTGCCATTTCCGTCTCCAATGGATGAGAGTGAAAAGTGAAACTGAAGTCACTCAGTCGTGTCCGACTCTTAGCAACCCCATGGATTGCAGCCTAACAGGCTCCTCCGTCCATGGGATTTTCCAGGCAAGAGTACTGGAGTAGGGTGCCAAGAGAGGGCAGGTAGCAACAAAAAAGGAGCATGAGGAACCTGCTAAGGTGCTGAAAATGTTCTTTCTACATCTTGATCTCAGTGGTGGTAACGTCAGTGTATAATTATGGAAAAATTCACTGAACCATACACTTAAAATCTGTGCACTTTAGAAAAGTTATATTTTAACAAAGGTAAAAAAAATAAAGTGTTTTTCAAAAATGTTTTCTGAGAGTATTCAAGGAGAAAATGACTACTGCTTTGGGAGAATGAGAGGACTAGATTTTCCTGGACTTTTTCCTTCTTGTCTTATGCTATGCTAAGTCACTTCAGTCGTGTCCAACTCTGTGCGACCCCATAGACAGCAGCCCACCAGGCTCCCCCGTCCCTGGGATTCTCCAGGCAAGAACACTTGTTTTATAATCATAGTCTAAAACACGTCTCTTCTATCCTTTCTCCCCAAGACTCCTTCTTTCTAACCTATCTCATTTTCTTTCCAAATCCTTCCACTAAGGCCCCAGAAGCTATATTCTGTAATCAACATACCCCTACACCCTGAGTCACTCACCATGCATGTCCCTCTATCAACTGCCATACCTGAAATCTACTCCCTCTCCTTGATTGCCCCTCCCCTCTCCCCACAGGACTTTCTCATCTTTTCAGACTGTACATACCTCAGAGTCACGAGGGGCAGTCTGTGTCCTTGCTCTTCTGATATAAGCAAGGTGCCCCACCTTCTGAGAATCTTAGCACTCAGTCATACAACCTTCACTCCCATCAATGTCATTTACTGACTTCCTGGCCACTGCCCTTCACGCACTGAGGATTTGGTGAGCACACAGCCTTCTCTACCTCGATCCCTGCTTTTCTCTTGGTTATATTTATACTTAAAGAACAGATGACTTTAGTTTTGGTAAAGTTCAATATAACCATTTTTTAAATGGTTCTGTGACTGCGTGTGTGCTAAGTTGCTTCAGTAATGTCTGACTCTTTGCGACCCCTTGGACTATAGCCTACCAGGCTCCTTTATCCATGGGATTCTCTAGGCAAGACTATTGGAGTGGGTTGCCATGCTGTCCTCCAGAGGATCTTCCCAACCCAGGAATCAAACCTATGTCTCTTATGTCTCCTGCATTGGCAGGCAGGTTTTTTACACTAGCACCACTATGTAATTTTTGCCCACTCCAAGTTCTCAGAGATTTTCTCCCATATCTTTTTTTCCCAAATATGTTACAATTTTAACTTTAACATTTAGGTCTATGATCTAATTTGATTTTTATATTTGATGTGAATAAAAGATAAATTTTTCCTATATAGATATACAGTTGTCTCGGCACCATTTGTACAAAAGCTTTCCCCATGGAAATAACTTGACAGCTTTGTCAAAAATCAGCCGAGTACAGTGGTCCTTTGGTATCTATTGGGGGTTGGTTCCAAGACTTCCCCCTTAGATACCAAAACCCACAGAAGCTCAAATCCCTTATAGAAAATGGTATGGCATTTGCATATAAACTAAACCTCCCCATATACTGTAAATCATCTCTAGGTTACTTATAATACCTAATACAATGTAAATGTTATGTAAATAGTTGTAAATACAATGTAAATGCTATGTAAATTGTTACCAAAGTACAGCAAATTTAAGTTTTGCTTTTTGGAAATTTTTTAAATTTTAAAGAAGTATTTTTAATCTGAGGTTGGTTGACTTTATGAATGTGGAACATATCAGTACAAAGGGCAGACTGTACTATGCAATTTTACATGACAGACTTGAGCATCTGTGGATTTTGGTATCTGTAGACAGTCCTGGAACCATTTTCTCAGATACCTGGGAACAATTACATATATGATACATATAATATATACATATTCAACTGAATCAACTGAGATGTTTATATTACATTATATAGACATTATATAGAGCTTCCCTGGTGGCTCAGATGGTAAAGAAACTGCCTGCAATGCAAGGGACCTAGGTTCGGTCCCTGGGTTGGGAAGACCCTTTAGAAGGTAATGGCTACCCACTCCAGTATTCTTGCCTGGAGAATTCCATCAACAGAGGAGCCTGATGGGCTACAGTTCCTGGGATCTCAGAGTTGGACACAACTGAGCTACTAACACTATTACATATAGTGCCTATTTCTGGGCTTCCTATTTGGTTTCATTGTTCTGTATGTCTATCCTTAAGACAATTCCACAGTCTCAATGACTTATAGTAATAAGATATATAATAAATCTTGAAATCAGGTAAACTCTTTAACTTTGCTTTTTCAAAATCATTTTAGTTATTCAACATCTTTTGTTATTTCCATATGAATTTTAGAATCAGTTCCTCAGTTTCTACAAAATGCCTACCAATGTTTTCAGTGAGATTACACTGAATCTGTAGATCAATTTGGAAAGAAATGACATCTCAACAACAGTGAGTTTTCAAATCCATGAACATGACACACCTCTCCATACATTGAGGTCTGTCTTTCTTTCAGCAATATTTTATAGTTCTCAGTTTATAGGTCTTGCACATCCTTTATTAAAGTTTATCCCTAAGTATCAATATTTTATGTATTTTCAAAACTATTTTAAATGACATTTAAAAAATTTCATTTTACAATTGTTGAGAGTATATAAAAACTTAAATTTTATATATTGACCTTGTATCCTACAACTTTGCTAAACTTGTTTTAGTAGCTTTTTCATAGAATCTGTAGAATATTCTGTTCACAAACATGCCATCTATAATTAAGGCAGTTTTACTTCTGCCTTTCTAATCGAAATTATCTTTTTCTTTTTCTTGTTGTAGTGCAATGGCTAGGACCTCCAGGACAATGGTGAAAAAAACATATGTTTATATAACTTACCTTCCTTGTTCTTGATATTCCTGGGGTAAGGCATCTAGTTCTTTTACTCTTGTGGTAATTATGAAATATAGTCATGATTTCTCTGACACTTCTCCCTTCAAAAAGTTGAGCCTAATACCTCTCCCCCTTGAGTGAGCTGTAGTTAGTGACTTGTTTGTAATGAATAGACTCTGGTGAAAATGATGGTATATGACTTCCAAAAGACCAGATCATAAAGGGCATTGTGGCTTCCTCCTTCTTTTCTCTTTCTCCTGGATCACTCATTCCAGGGGAAACCACTTGCCAAGACATGAGAACATTCAAGAAGCCTTGTGAAGAGATCCATACGGTAAAGACCTGAGGCTTTCTACAAACAGTGAGCAAGAACCTAAGGTTAGTAAATCCTCTAGCCCTAGTCAGGTCTTCAGATGGCTACAGCCTTCACTGATGTCTTGAATGCAACCTCATGAGAGAACCTCAAGCAGACCCACCCTAGTAAGCTGCTCCCAAATCCCTAACCCTCAAAAATTGTGAGATGATAAGTATTTACTGTTTAATATGCTCAGTTTAGGGATTTTTTTAATACAACAATAGATAAATAATACAGCCATTAAGTCTCATCATATTTCCAATATATGCTCTTTATCAACATTCCCTTCTATTACTAGTTGGCTGAGAGTATTTATCATAAATGAGTGTTGAATTCTGTCAAGTACGTTTTCTTCATACATTGAGATGATCATATGGTTTTCCACCTTTATTCTGGTAACATGGTGATTTTCAATGTTTGACCAAATTTTCATTCCCAGGATAAATGTTACTTTATACATTCATCTTGTTGAGCAGTAAAAATAAATGAACAACTGATACATACAACAACATGGATGAATCTCAAAAGCACTCTGGTTCCATTTATATGATGGGATGGGGAGGGAGGTGGGAGGGGGGTTCAGGATGGGGAACACGTGTACACCCGTGGCGGATTTATGTTGATGTATGGCAAAACCAATACAATATTGTAAAGTAAAAAAAAAAAAAATGAAAAAATAAATAAATAAATTTCACAAAACGGCAAACTAATCTAGAGACAGAAAGTAAATTAGTGTTTACCTGGCACCAGAAAGTGGGTGGAGATTGACAGCAAAGGGCAGGAGGAAAGGGTGATGGAAATTTTCTGTATCTTGATTATGGTAGTGCTTCCACAAATGTATAGCACATTAATCAAGGCCCTTAAAATGGGCCTTAAAATGAAATTCACTTAAGATGTAAGTGAATTTCACCTAAAAAGAACTGATGTTTAAAAATTTATACCTGAATTCTATGAAATTAAAATAGTTGAGAATGTATTTCCATGTCATGCCCATTAAAATAAAAATGCTAAAACAGTAGGTCTAGGTATCTTTAAGCATGGTTTTCTGTGTTACAACTAAAGCTAGCAATTTGGTTAATGACTATAGTAAGGAAGAAAACACTGCCCTAGTTAATGGCTTTAATCTATTTTGCAAGTCTAAATGGTTGTTAAGTAAGGCTTCTGCTGTATATAGAAGCATTACTGTTTCAAAGTGTACTCACTGGGCCTATTTTCCTACAGAGAAATTCAAATATATTTGGGAGATCCAAACCCAAGTCAGTTTTCCAAGGAAAAAACCTCTACTTCAATGATCCCAGCCTCAGAATAAAGGGTTAAACAGAAACACAATCCATGACTTTTCTAATGGTTTTTCTCATTGTGCTGACAGCATTTAGTTGAGGTAATCTTGAAATCTGTATCACCCTGAACTAGGACTCTTCAGCCTAGAACACAGCCTGGTACAAACACCAACTGATCGAATGCCAGTAGTACAAGCGATGGAACCCAGGTCTCCTGCATTGTAGTAGGATTCTTTACCAGCTACTAGGGAAGCCCAAGAATACTGGAGTGGGCAGCCCATCCCTTCTCCAGTGGATCTTCCTGACTCAGGAATCAAACCAGGGTCTCCTGCATTGCAGGTGGATTCTTTACCAGCTGAGCTACCAGGGAATCCACAAATGTCAACACTTGTTTCTAAATAAACCAGCCATAAAAGAGAAGCTGTTGATAAGAGGAACAATTAACATTATCAATTGTAAGTATTTGTCAGTAAAAACTGATTTATTATAACCAAGCCTAATGCTGACCCTCCTCTCTCTTATCTTTGCATTTGCAGAAAATGAAAAGACTGGAGGCAATGAGAGTCTACCTGTAAATTGGTAATTGCACTGACCACGCTCTCATCCTTGTCACTCTCAGGTTGGAATTCTAGAATAACTGCTGCCCACAAGTCAGCCCCTCCTGCAACCCTCAGCTTGTCATTCCAGCAACATGAACAAAAAAGAAAGAAAAGAGCTAAGGAATCTGTCAGTCACATTCAACTTTCCTCTTTCTCTACTCTTTTACTTTGAGGGTGGAATCTAAAAACCTCATTATCTGCAATCCCTTTTCCTTAGCTGGGGAAGCCAAGAGCTGGTTATACCTCTGTGATGGTAGATGCCTTTTGTAAGAAAACTTAAAGAGCCCTGAAATCAAGGATGTGTGTATATTCAGTCACTTCAGTTGTGTCCAACTCTTTGCAACCCCATGGACTGTAGCCCTCCAGGCTCCTCTGTCCATGGGATTATCCTGGCAAGAATACTGGAGTGGGTTCCCATTTCCTCCTCCAGGGGATCTTCCCGACTCAGGGATAGAACCTGCATCTCCTGAGGCTCCTGTATTGACAGGTGAATTTTTTTTCACCACTGAGCAGCAAGACAATTGAGGTCAGGGAGCCAAGAGCCAATAGGAAGAACTAGGGGACTGTAATAAAAAAGACAGATAACTGTGGATGAAGATACGAAAAAATTAAAACCTTCATACACTGCTGGTGGGAATGTATTAATAAAATGGTGTAGCTGCTTTGAAAGCCATTCTGACAGTTCTCAGTAGCTTAAACATAGTTACCACGTAACCCAGCAATTCCACTCCTAAGTGTACATCCAAGAGAAAGTAAAACACGTGTCCATGCAGTAACTTATACAGAAATGTCAGAGCAGCATTATTCATAACCACCATAGAGTGGAAACAACCCAAATGTCCATCAATTGAAGAGAGGATAAACAAAGTGTCGTATATCCATACAATGGAATATTACCTGGCAACAAAAAAGAATGAAGCACTGATACTCATACTATATGGCTAGATCTTGAAAACATTATGCTGAGTGAAAGAAGCCAGTCACAGAAAACCATGTATTGTTTAATTCCATTTATATGAAATGTCCGGAATAAGCAAATCTATCGAGACAGAAAGAAAATTAGTGATTGCCTAGAGTGAGAAGGGGAAAGTGGTGCATGGAAGGGGGTTGTGGGTTGTTGCCTAAGAGGTACAGTGTTTCTTTTGGGGGTGTTGAAAAGATTCTAAAATTAACTGTGTGATGGTTGCACAACTCTGAATTTACCAAAAGTCATTTAACTGTACACTTTAAATGAGCGAACTGTATTGGATGTGAATTACGTTTTAGTAAAGCTCTTACAAGAAAAATGAAACAAAACAGGGGGCCAGGGCAGAAATGGGAAACCCAAAAATTAGCCACAGAGAAAAAGCAAGCAGGCAGGTGGCCTGAGGCAGTTCGAAGTCGCCGCTGTGTGCTGCTGCTGTTGGTCTCTATTTGCTACAACAGGGGGCACAGATGAGATGAGCTGAATTTAAACCGTGCAGTAAGCTGCCATTTTTACAGCAGAAGACTGCCTTTATAGTTGCTATTAAAAGGCTCTAAAAGGCTGCTTCTGTATTCAGGTCTTTTTAGAGGGCAGGTGGTGAGTACCTTGCTTATTTGTTTATTTAGGTCCTCAGAGTTAGGAAGCTGAATTACCCATACTCGGTTCAAGATATTTTATCCTCATCGAACCCATCTAAGACCTTTTTGCAGGGATATATTCCTTTATATTTATTCCTTTTAACTCCTAAATTTAACTCAAACCACCATTCTAGTGGACATAATGAACATTTTTTTATTTGTGTGTGTGTACTTGCAGATTGTTATCGCTTTGTATGCAAGTATTCTTAATTTTAATATTATTGCATTGGACATCTCTTTCTGGTTCTTCTTCCTCTTCTTTTCATTAAGCACATTGTTTCTAAGACCAATCCACACATCCGCACTGTTAGGTACATATCTTTGCTCACTGGTGTGTGTCCACTACATATTACCTAACTACTTTACCCATGATTGACATACAGGCTGCCTTCCTCTCTCTGCTACCCTCAGTAATGTGTGGCATTCATGAGAATGCTCCTCACAGACCTCAGACCTCAGAAAGGGTAACTGAGCAGAGGCCCCAGCTGCTGTACTCTGAAATCCAGCTCTGTGTTTCACCCGAGGTCACACTGCTCCCTGGCTGCTCCCAGCCAGTGACTAAGTACATCAGGGACACTAAGACAAGCCCATTCCTGGGAGACATGGGATTCTTCTCACAGCTGATTTTGGCTTGAGGACTTCCTGGTGGACTCAAAGCACCTTCTTTAGACTGTGTGGCAATCATCTAGGACACTTCCACCAGCCTACCTTCCCTCTCTCCTTCACTTGGGATCAGACTTGCATTATGCTATGTCCTCCCAACACTCCGCATTTTCTCTCACAGGCATATCCCCCAATAACATCTTTGTAGACTTAAATGATTTAACCCGCATCTTGCCACCTCTTTTTTGAAGAGCCAGGCTAATCCATAATGCTGTACCAAACATCCTTATACGTGTCCCCTAATAAAGTTGTGTAAAGATTTCTTAGGGATGTACATCTAGGATGGAAATTGTTGGGTCCTAAGCTGGGGCCAAATATCTGCCTGGAGGGGTTGCTCCCATCTACATTCTCTACAGCAACACATGAGATTCCTGTATCTTCTCATATCTCTCTCTCAGCGGCATTATCTGCTCATTTCTGCCCATCTAACAAGCATAGAACAGTACCTCTTCATTGTTTTAAATTTCTTTTCTCTTATTACTAAAGTTACCAGTCATTTCTTCATGTTTTTTAGTCTTTAGGGATTCCTCTTCTATAAATTGCCCATTTCATTCTTGGCTCATTTTTATGGGTTTTTTTTTTGGGGGGGGGGGTGTGGTTTAAGGAATTCCTTGTATATCCTAGATACTGAGCCCCTGTTGATTTTAGACTTTGCAAACATCTCCCAATTTACCTTCTAGTAACTTTTTCCATGATATCTTTAATGGAACAAAATCATTCATTTTAATATCAAGAGCATCTCTAGAAAAGGGGAGATTTATTAACATATCATATCATGGTCAAAAGCTTGAACCATGGCCAAAAACACTCAGACTTCATTCCAGGCTTACCATCTCCAAGATGTGGACATCTAGGCAAGTTATCTTTCTTTCAACTTTTTATCTCTAAAATGGGAGTAATATAAGAGAACCCAACTCCATCTGAAGCAATTTGGATAAGTAGATTAACTTAAGGTGAAGAAACATAAAATTCCATATGTATGTTATTTTAACTTAAAATATACAAATATTTGTGTATACATCTTCATACAGAATATAGGCTTTTTCTTTGACTAGTCTTCACATCTTTTTTATTACCTAATCCAATCTATAATGCATTGGCAATAATTTCCAGTTTGGGATTGTACTCTTGCCTGGAAAATCCCATGGATGGAGGAGCCTGGTGGGCTGCAGTCCATGGGGTCGCGAAGAGTCAGACACGACTGAGCGACTTCACTTTCACTTTTCACTTTCATGCATTGGAGAAGGAAATGGCAACCCACTCCAGTGTTCTTGCCTAGAGAATCCCAGGGACGGGGGAGCCTGGTGGACTGCCGTCTATGGGGTCGCACAGAGTCGGACACAACTGAAGCGACTTAGCAGCAAGGTATATCAATAATTTATATCTCTTATTTTTACAGTGTTTTTCTTCCTTTAGCAATTGTTTTTACTCCTATTTAATTGACAGAAATTTTTTGTGATATCTTTCCAGAGCATTCCACTTAATTTTCTTAGAAACAACTCTTCATACTCATATTTAACATTTATGTCCTAACTAATCAAATTGTGACATTGTAACAAGCACAATAGGCACAAACAGGTTTGAGAACAAAGATAATTTCTTTTCAAGCATATAACTCAACATATAGGAGCAGCTGGAGAATGGAATGGCAATTCACTCCATGTTCTTGCCTGGAGAATTCCATGGACAGAGAAGCCTGGAGGGCTACAGTTCATGGGGTCACAAAGAGTCGGACACGACTGAGTGACTAACACACACACACACACACACACACAGGAGCAGCAGTGCACAGGCCATCCAGAGTCCTTGGCTTTAAATATTCCACGTATCTTTAGAATCCATCCTTGTAGGTCATGGAGGAAATGGAGTGCCTTGGAGAATCTGATGGGTTGTTCTAGTAGACTCTGCTTGGGAGTTTCCATTGTTATCTGCTTTTACCACTGAGCCACCCGGGAAGCCCTTCAACTAAGGTACCAGGCTACTAAGCAGGTCCTCTGAAGACACATGGTAATGACTTTGATAGAGTAATAAGAATCACATTATCACATTATAAGAGGGTTTGGCATGAAAGGAAGCTGCATAGGGTAGACCCTAAGGATACTTTTATAGTCACATCCCAGAAGGTAAAATTGGGAAATAGTGAAACTATGACACAGCTAGTTGTTTTTTTTTGTTTGTTTGTTTGTTTGTTTGCTTTGATACGTTTTACTCAGAGAAGATTTGCATGTGACCCTGAAATTTCTCTGCTCATTCAAGTTTTAGCCATTCTTTTTGTGACATGGATCTATGGAATAGTAAGTGCCATAATCTTTAATTCATGCATAATTGTCCTCTGTGTAACTCTATGGGATTCAGCCAGGCCTGGCAATATTCAAGTGTGGATGGAAGGAAAGGAGACAGCGAGACTTGGACTGTCTCTGTCCTTCAGGGTCAAACACTAAGGAGGGAGAGGGAACCAGCAGCTGCAGGGAATTTCAGCTCTGTGCACATTGCAGGGCGGGTGTGGCTGGAGAAAGCTGAGCAGGCAGCTGAGAAGGAAGAGGAGCCCAGCAAGCACAGCAGTGGGGCATTTGAGGTAGAGCACCCTTAGAAGTCAGGGACACCCAGCCAGGAATCTGTCAGCATGGAAGATATTCGTGATTCTGATCCTGGGATCTGGACTGCCAAGGCCAAGGGTGGCTCCTGTTCTGAGATGGGGACACGGCTAGGTTACTGAGAACAGGCTCCAGTACAGAAGCCCAGACTCAAGAGATGGGGGCCTGTGAAAGAAGACGGAGAATTCAGGAACAAATTAGGCACTGCTTATGGACCTCTGTGTGGGTTGGCCGTAGCTGAGCTGTAGTAGAAAGACTGCTTTCTGGGAAGAGAAAAAGGAAGAAACCAGGCTCCAGACTGGATGAAAGAGGTGGGGGACTGTCAACTGTCAGTCGGCAGTGGGATCCTTGATAGCCTCTGTTGCCCCACTATGAGCTCAGTACCCTGATTGCTGGAGTCTCTGGGCTGCAGAACCTTCCCTTTGCATGCGCTGCCCTCAGAGTAGCCCCACAGGCCACACCACAGAGCTACTACCAAAGCGATAAAGGAAAACCTGCGAAACCCTCTAGGCTGAGATTTTAAATATTTAGTCTTCTCTGCAATTGATTCTCAGTCGACTTCTTTGCTCCCTGCTGCCTTGCACCTGCCACTAGAGCTCCTTCTAGGCAGCCAGCCCC
This sequence comes from Bison bison bison, assembly GCF_000754665.1. NCBI lineage: Eukaryota > Metazoa > Chordata > Mammalia > Artiodactyla > Bovidae > Bison > Bison bison. The sequence continues at coordinate 3,894,160 of NW_011494900.1, read as the reverse complement.
AACTTCCTAAACCTGGGAGCATTCTCTTTAAATAAAGTCCATCAGAGGTGTCTAAATGGGAGAGAGAACTGGACAAAAAGAACAGAGGAGGGAAATGGGCCAGTTCTAACTAAGTCAAAGTTGGAAGGACACTGAAAAGTAAGTGGTATTGAGAGAGGCTGCAGGATGCTCTCCAAAGCGTTCTGTGCTAGGACTGAGTCATCCTTGGGTGTAAAGTTTTTTGATGCTGATCTACAAATGAATGAATAAGTCAGTGAATGAATCAGTGAACTGACAAATGAAAGACTGATGAGGCTAAGAAAATGGCAGTGTGCAGTCATCATACAGATATGTGTTATATGTGTATGTATGTGTATATGAGTGTGTGTACACGTGTGTGTGTATACATGTGTCTGTATGTATGAAGAAGGACAATTTCAAAGCATTGACGGGTATAATAGGTACACAGGGGCCTACTCTGGCTCTTAGAGGGGGACTGGTAAAGAAGTAAAGGAGAGTAACAAGCCCCAAATTGCCCAGAAGCTCCCCACTCAATGAATGGCAAGAGATATGTGAGGCAGCTGCATCCTGGTAGCCAACAGTTGTCATTTTCAACTCTTCCTTCCCCCATGGGATGTGTAGTAAAGAGGGGCCCAAGTCAAAAGATGCTCCATTCATAATCTCTATTTCTTCCTGGTTCAGTCTTAACAGATTGAACTTTTTAAAGAATCTGTCCATTTTTTACACGTTATCTTATCTATTTTATTGCCATATAGTTGTTCATAATAGTCTCTTATAATCCTTTGTATTTCTTCATCATCTGTTGTAATCTCTCCTTTTTCATTTCTAATTTTATTGATTTGATTCTTCTCTCTTTTTTTCTTGATGAGTCTGGCTAAAGGCTTGTCAATTTTGTTTATCTTCTCAAAGAAACAGCTTTCAGTTTTATTAATCTTTACTGTTTCTTTCATTTCTTTTTTATTTATTTCTGCTCAGATCTTTCCTTCTACTAATTTTTTTTGTTCTTCTTTTTCCAGTTGTTTTAGGTGTAAAGTTAGGTTGTCTTATTCGATGTTTTTCTTGTTTCTTGAGGTAGGATTGTGTTGCTATAAAATTCCCTCTTAGAACCGCATTTGCTGCATCCCATAGGTTTTGAGTTATTGTGTTTTCATTGTCATTTGTTTCTAGAAATTTTTTGATTTCCCTTTTGATTTCTTCAGTAACCTGTTGGTCATTTAGAAATGTGCTGTTTAATCTCCATGTATTTGTGTTTCTTACAGTTTTTTTCCTTGTAATGGATATCTAGTCTCATAGCATTCTGGTCGGAGAAGATGCTTGATACGATTTCAATTTTATTAAATTTACTGAGATTTGATTTGTGACCCAAGATGTGGTCTATCCTGAAGAATGTTCCATGTGCACTTGAAAAGAAGGTGTATTCTTCTGCATTTGGATGGAATGTCCTGAAGATATCAATGAGATCCATTTCATCTAATGTATCATTTAAGACTTGTGTTTCCTTATTGATTTTGTTTTGATGATCTGTCCATTGGTGTGATTGGGGTGTTAAAGTCTCCTACTATTATTGTGTTACTGTCAATTTCTCTTTTTATGTCTGTTAGTCTTTGCCTTATGTATTGAGGTGCTTCTATGTTGGGTGCATAGATATTTACAATTGTTATGTCTTCCTGTTGGATTGATCCCTTGATCATTATGTAGTGTCCTTCCTTATCTTTTGTAATCTTCTTTATTTTAAGATCTATTTTGTCTGATATGAGGTTTGCTACTCCGGCTTTCTTTTGCTTCTCATTTGCATGGAATGTGTTTTTCCATCCTCTCACTTTCAGTCTATTTATGTCTTTAGGTCTGAAGTGGATTTCTTGTAGGCAGCATATATATGGGTCTTGTTTTTGTATCTACTATTATTCAACACAGTTCTGGAAGTCCTAGCTACAGCAATCAGAGAAGAAAAAGAAATAAAAGGAATCCAGATTGGGAAAGAAGTAGTAAAGCTCTCACTGTTTGCAGATGACATGATACTGTACATAGAAAACCCTACAGACAGTATCAGAAAATTACTAGAGCTAATCAGTGAATTTAGCAAAGTTGCAGGATACAAAACCAATATACAGAATCACTTGCATTTCTATATCCTAACAATGAAAAATCAGAAAGAGAAATTAAGGAATCAATCTCATTCACCATTGCAACAAAAAGAATTAAATATCTAAGAATAAACTTACCTAGGGAGACAAAAGAACTGTACACAGAAAATTATAAGACACTAATGAAAGAAATCAAAGATGACATAAACATATGGAGAGATATTCCATGTTCCGGGGTAGGAAGAATCAATATTGTTAAAATGACTATACTACCAAACACAACCTACAGATTCACTGTGATCCCTATCAAATCACCAATGGTGTTTTTCACAGAACTAGGACAAAAAATTTCACAATTCGTATGGAAACACAAAAGACCCTGACTAGCCAAAGCAGTCTTGAGAAAGAAGAATGGAGCTGGTGGAATCAACCTTCCTGACTTATACTACAAAGCTAGAGTCATCAAGACAGTATGGTACTGGCACAAAAACAGAAATACAGACCAATGGAACAAGATAGAAAGCCCAGAAATAAACCCATGCACCTATGGGTACCTTATTTTTGAAAAAGGAGGCAAGAATATACAGTGGGGAAAAGACAGCCTCTTCAATAAATGGTGTTGGGAAAACTGGACAGCTACATGTAAAAGAATGAAATTAGAACACTTCCTAACACCATACACAAAGATAAACTCAAAATGGATTAAAGACCTAAATATAAGACCAGAAACAACAAAACTCTTAGAGGAAAACATAGGCAGAACACTTGATGACATAAATCAAAGCAAGATCCTCTATGACCCACCTCCTAGAGTAATGGAAATAAAAACAAAAGTAAACAAGTGGGACCTGATTAAACTTAAAAGCTTTTGCACAGCAAAGGAAACTATAAGATGAAAAGACAGCCCTCAGAATGGGAGAAAATGATAACAAATGAAACAACTGACAGAGGATTAATTTCCAAAATATACAAGCAACCCATACATCTCAATACCAGAAAAACAAACAACCCAATCAAAAAGTGGGAAAAAGACCTAAACAGACATTTCTCCAAAGAAGACATACAGATGGCTAACGAACACATGAAAAGATGCTCAACATCACTAGAGAAATGCAAATCAAGACTACAATGAGATACCACCTCACACCGGTCAGAATGGCCATCATCAAAAAGTCTACAAACAATAAATGCTGGAGAGGGTGTGGAGAAAAGGGAATGCTCTTGCACTGTTGGTGGGAATATAAGCTGATACAGCCACTATGGAAAATGGTATGAGGTTCCTTTAAAAACTAAGAATAAAACCACCATATGACCCAGCAATTCCACTCCTAGGCATATACCCTGAGGAAACCAAAACTGAAAAAGACGCATGTACCCACTGTTCATTGCAGCACTATTTACAATAGCTAGAACATGGAAGCAACCTACATGTCCATCAACAGATGAATGGATAAAGAAGTTGTGGCACATATACACAATGGAATATTACTCAGCCATAAAAGGAACATATTTGAGTCAGTTCTAATGAGGTGGATGAACCTAGAACCTATGATATAGAGTGAAGTCAGAAAGAGAAAGATAAATATAATTTTCTAATGCATATATATGGAATCTAGAAAAATGGTACTGAAGAATTTATTTACAGGGCACCAATGGAGAAACAGACATAAGAATAGACTTATGGACATGGGGAGAGGGGAGGAGAGGGTGAGATGTGTGGAAAGAGTAACATGGAAATGTACATTACCATATGTAAAATAAATAGCCAATGGGAATTTGCTCTATGGCTCAGGAAACTCAAACAGGGACTCTGTATCAACCTAGAGGGGTGGGATGGGGAGGGAGATGGGAGGGAGGTTCAAAAGGGAAGGGATGTATGTATACCTGTGGCTGATTCATGTTGAGGTTTGACAGAAAACAAAATTCTATGAAGTAATTATCCTTCAATAAAAGATAAATTAATTAAAAAAAAAAAGATGCTTCATTCAGCCAGCCCTTTCTCTGACAACTCCCTCGTGCTTACTCCCAAACACTACAAAAGAAATGGAATCACTCACAGAGTTTATAACTAATGCTTGGATGCAAATGAAATCCTGTGCTCCTGAAAGACCAGCGACCCCAGCACTGGCTAATACAGTACCTACGCGTGTACTACACAGTTTGTAGAAGTGATGCAACTGCAGCTATGCAGAGGGGGTGACTTCCCACGAGATTTTATCCAGCCAGTATAGGAGAATAATGTGTCCCAGTGGCCTGTCATGGATGACCTTGCAGAATGAACATCAAGTTCTCAATTGATAGAGGGAGTGAGTACCAAGATCACCTGGGAAGATCTGTCAAGCCTCATATGCCCCAGATATCTTAGCCCCGATTCTGGTATTTCCTGCCTGATACATAAGCTCCTAGAAGACAAGGAATTAAATCTGAAGTTACCTGCATCCAATAGAATACCTACCTTGCTGTGTAGGCTGAATATATATTTTTATAATCAGATAATTTGATTATGATCATAGAGTTTGGAGGGATTTGGGCCCTTCTTTGCTTGAAAAGACCTTAGAGTTCAACCAGTGATCTTATTTAGTGGCAGAAATTAGGTCCCAAGTGGCAATATGACTTGTCCAATATCATACATCTTATGGCTCAGCATGGTAACTGAAATTTCAGAATTCAAAATAGTTAATATAAAAATGTAAATTAATCAGTGAACATAATTATTTTCTGCAAAGGGCAAACCACCAGTTTTAGGAAATTAGTCAGATGGTCTGACTGCAGGAAAGAAAAGACATACTAGGCGCCCATGTCAAATGTGGGGGGTATGGGCCATGGGTCTGCCCTATGTTCAGGTTCCTGGCTTCTCTATCCTAATGCCAACCAAGCCTTGCTGTACAGTCCTAAGCCTACAAAGTAGAGCATGTGGGCATGGTTTATCTCAGACCGCAGGAGAAAAGGAACCAGTGTCAAATGCCAATTTCAGTGCTTCAAAGAAGATCCTGAGAGAGATATTCATTAATCAGGAACAATTTAGATGACTTCCATTTCAAGACACGTAATCTCTATTATGAAAACTCTCACCACAGTTAAAACAACTTTTCCTGAAGCAACAGCAAAATGAACATGGCTATCAACTTCATGGGGAAGGCTACTTACTTCTACAGTCAAGAGCCAAGAAACCAGAAACAGTTACTTCTTTTTCAATGGGCCAATGCCAACACAAAAAGCACAGCTTTTTAGGTTGTGCTTTTAGGTTAATTTCTTTTCAATATTTCACACTCCAAGGATTTAAAACATAAATCTGTTTGTCTTTGAATTGTTGAAAAGCAGGTTGTTATTTAAACAAACATACCACCACGAGTGACACTTTCTACGTGGCCATTAACATACCACCTAGAGAAGATATTGATGAGGTGCAGTCATCTTACCAACTGTGATTTGGTGCCTGAGCAGCACAGGGAACACGGATGTGGAGGCTGTGTGACTTTGCCAAGCAAATGGCCCAGTCCCTTTTGTTACCCTTTGGACAGTAAGGGCACCTTATGAAACTGGGCTCTGTGAAGCACATACATTGTGTCTTAGGATTTTATCCATCCATCCAAATGATTTAAACCGATATCTAGTGTTGCCATAGGAAATACGTTTTTAAAAATATGCCTAGTCCTGATAAAAAAAAAATGTTAAGAGAAGCCCGTTCTTGGCCACTGTATTTCCAAAAATATCTCTTGCCTATGCCAACAAGTGAGCACACAATCTATGTTATCTGTGCCTTCAACCACTTGCACTGTTCTTCGTCTTTGAAGCCAGCTGTTGAAGGGCTTTCACTGCAAGGTCACTCAGCCTCCAAAGAGGATCACTTGACAATGGCACACAGTCATCCGCAGGTAGAAGATAAGAGCCTTTGCAACTGTGTGTGGCCTGAGTGGTTGCACAACGTCAGTGAGATGAGAGAGGTGTTACCAGGAGAGCAAGCACTCCTTTCTGAAGTTAAAAAATGAATACCATTGCCTTTCTTGCCCTGAGATAACTGATTTGTGAAATCCATCAGTCAAATGAGATTTTAAAATCTTCCAATGGAATGACTTGCAGTTTATACAACATTCTATGAGCTTATCCTAAGATAAAAAAAATCATACCCAAGCCCTCATATTTTCATCTAACTCTGGTGTTAGTAGTTAAAATAATCAAATTTTAACAATTTTTTTTCTAACCAAGTAATTTCCCAGACAAATTTGAGAGTAAAAGCCTCCTTTATCAGAATGATTTCTATAGAATGTTAAATGTAGCACTTCCATTAATGTGTATCTCAGTATTTAACTGCATCTTTCCAGGCAGACCTCTGACAGAGGAAAGTATGGAAGAATGGCAAAGAGTCTACCTACCCTAGGATAGGCTTACATTTAACTTTCCAAGGAATTTCAGGTGCAATAAATTTTCCCCCAAATTATTGTATGACAAGAGATGGTAATTTTAAGTAATGAGACTCAGCATTTCCTTCTTCTGTTGCCCATGGTATGATGATTTAAAGTCAGCAAGTCCTTGATCATACTTACAATCTATGAAATTAAAATATGGGTGTGGTTTTGATCAAGGCCAGTGAAATTTGGCAATTCTGAACTAGTTATAAGAACAATTCCACTTCAATTAACTTAAGAAAATAAAGATGTGAGCAAAGATTAACATACAAAGATATTCAAAACAGTATTTGTATTATAGGAAAAATTGAGAACAATTTTAATGCTCAATAAGAGGGCACTAAATAAATGATGGTACAGTCATTAAAAATGATGATCCAAATGTAACAGTATTTACTTTAAATGTTAAATAATAGGGAAGTTATAAAACACTAAAGACAGATAAGCTATTTTTATGGGAATATTTATCTATATACACAACTAGTCCAAGAGAATATGCAATATAACTATGGCTTATTTTAACTTTCTTCCTGCTTTCTAAATTTTCTAGGATAAATATATGAGGACTTGCATAACTTTATTTTTTAAAACATTTCATTTTAAAAAGAATAAAAGTATCAGAAACCAAAAATGCTACTTGCCAAATGTTTGTCATAAATATCTGCAGCCCCTCCTTTCTACCTGAAAAGTCAGAACAGGCTAACTGATGAAACAGATAAACCCTACATCTTGGCAGCTTTCTTAGGCAGCTCTTCTCTGAGCAGTGACAAGGCACTTTCAATCTACAGCCTTCCTAGATCCTTTGCATTAGGTCAGCAGGTGAAGGAAGAGAGAATTTGTAGGGTCGCACAGGTTTTCTTCGACAAGTCCCCATGTAACTCACAACAGTGCTACTGGCCAGATCTTGTTCATAATGCCAGGTCTAAAAACTGAGAAACAGTTAGTTACCTGAAAGTGAAAGTCACTCAGTTGTGTCCGACTCTTTGTGACCCCGTGGACTATAGAGTCCGTGGAATTCTCCAGACCAGAATACTGGAGTGGGTAGCCTATTCCTTCTCCAGGGGATCTTCCCTACCCGGGGATCAAACCCAGGTCTCTCACGTTGCGGGCCGATTCTTTACCAGCTGAGCTACCAGGGAAGCCCTTAGTTACATGGCTAGGGGAAAAAGGAAATAATTTGGTAATCAAATTATTACTTACTTGTTATATAGAGGTGTGAGTGAAGTATTCTTCTAAGAACTAGAAAATGAGGAAATGAAACTAACCTAGCTGAAGTCAATCCCAAGCCCCAGCAGGGCTTTCCAGGTGGCGCTGTGGTAAAAGAATCCACTTGCCAATGCAGGAGACAAGGGTTCAATCCCTGAGTCAGGAAGATCCCCTGGAGAAGGAGATGGTGACCAACTCCAGTAGTCTTGCCTGGAAAAGTCCATGGACAGAGGAGCCTGGCAGGCTACAGTCCATGGGGTTGCAAAGGGTTGGACACGACTTAGCGATTGAGCATGCACGCAAAGCCAACCACAGTAAATAAATTATATCCAATTTCTACCTTTTGAGCAATGAACAGGAGAGAATCAAATGGATATTGCAAAAGAGGACATTCTCAGTTATGCTCTATACTCTAGGACTTAGTTTTTCAACCACCAACTCATGACCATGTTGCCAGAACAGAATGGCTTAATGCTATCCATGACTTCAATCCAGTACATGGCAGATAGGCTAAAGATAGCACCCAGAATGCATTGGGCTCATAAGAATGCATTGGGTCTTAAGAAACATGACTGTACCATAAGATCTTAAATTTTAGCACAAATATTAATATGCTCAGTAACTCAGTCATATCTGACGTTTTGTGATCCCATGGACTATATTCCTCCAGGCTCTTCTGTCCATGGGATTTTCCAGGCAAGAATACTGCAGTGGTTTGCCATTTCCTGCTCCAGGGGATTTTCCCAATCCAGGGATTGAACCTGCATCTCCTGCATTGGCAGGCAGATTCTTTAAAACTGTGCCACCTGGGAAGTCTCTTAAACATTAACAGAGTCAAATATTTTAACCCAAAATCTAACAATATTAAGCACTCATATAAAGAAAGAATGTATTAATAGAAAGATATTATTTTCAGAGACTTCAGTAAAAGAAAGAGCTAAAAGTAAGAATTTGGCAGTTTATTCATCACCATTCAGGGAGAGACATTAAATCATAATTTTAGCAAATATTCATTGAACTCTGTGGCTCAGAGGCTTGTAAATTTATCACACACATTATATCACCTAATTGTGTAACAAGTCTTATGAAATACCTTCTGTCATTATATTCTTTCAACAGAGGAAGAAACAGATGGTCAGGACGTCTAAGTGACTTGTTGAAGTTTTCAGTTTGTGTCAGATTCATGAGTGAACTGAAGGTTTTTGATACCAGGAGCTGAGAGGCAGTTTACTCATAACATCACATGGAACATGAAAATCATGCTCATCTAAGAAGTGTACCCTATGGCAGAGCAAGAGTAATTCATCATGTTCCACCATGGCCTGGATGAAATACTTCCCCAACCAATTGCTTCTAAACTTGGCTGGTGTCACTGGGAACTTATACAGTCCCCAAGCCCTATCCCAGCCATGTCTAAAATGAAAATCTCTATTAAGTAGGGCTCATACTCTTAAAAAGCTCCTAAAGTGATTGAGAATGCAATCACATTTGGGAATTAGTACTCCAGAATTTCCCTCGCCTCCCTCTGACTCACACAACTGAAAGATTCTATTTAAAAATTCAGCCATGTTGACAATGGGACAGTGTATCCTAGATGGTATGCATAAAATTCCACTTACAGGAACATTTATATTATTGTGTAAATTACTTGGGTTTCCCAAGTAGCTTAAATGGTAAAGAACCTGACTACTATGAGGAAGACCTGGGTTCGATCCATGGGTAGGAAAGACCCCCTGGAGAAGGGCATGGCAACCCACTCCAGTATTATTGCCTGGAGAATTCCATGGACAGGGGAGCCTGGTGGGCTACAGTCCACGGGGTCATAAAGAATCAGACACGACCGAGCAACTAACACACACAGTTTTCAGTTTTGTAGATTAGTCTTTTAGGAACTTGATCAACACAACTAGATCCCTCCCCCTCCCCA
>NW_011494900.1:3872640-3884437 GCF_000754665.1 Bison bison bison | reverse complement strand
CCTCCCCACCCCCACCCCAAATCTCTTCATTTCATGCTGTGGTTCTGTTGGGTGAAAAAGAGTCCTGGTTTGCCCAGAGCGCTTCTAGTTTTCACACTGAAAGTCTCACTTCGCAGATTTCTCTGGTCAAACTGGTACAACTGGTAGGGCGACCAATGCATCCCACTTTGCCTGCGACCACCCCATGCTTTAAAATTGAAGGTCCCGTGTCCCGGAAACCACTTGAGTCCCAGGCAAACTGCACTGGCTGGTCACCCCTACTTAGTCACAAATCAGTGCCTCCCTATAAGACTCCCTCTGCATAGTCTGATCCCTCTGCCCCCGCCACTGTGCTTTGTGTGCTAAGTCATGTCGGACCTTTTGTGACCCCAGGGACTGTAGCCTGCCAGGCTTCTCCGTCCATAGGATTTTCCAGGCAAGAATATTGGGGTGGGTTGCCATTTCCTCCTCCAGGAGATCTTCCCAACTTTGGGGTCGAACCTGAATCTTCTGAATCTCCTGCACTGGCAGGCAGATTCTTTACCACTGAGCCACCTGGGAAGCCGTGCATAGTCTGATAAACTCACACAAATTCTCTATTTTATCTCTTACTAAAGTATCCCATCCCCAAGGACTCAATGATTCTAAAGTATTCAGGAAATGAAGATTTTATTCCTATGGAGGCCTCATAAGTTAAAACATACAGCTGAGAGGCTACACTGGGAACTTATTCAGAGAAAAGAAAACCATCATTTAGGATTTTCCAAAGATGGAATGTTCTGTAATTTCTTCACATCCTTTCATAACCAGGATTGAAAAAGCAAACAAAGGTGTGTTGCAATGACACAAATATCAATGGGAAGAATTTAAAGGGTCACACCAGATAATGTGATCACAGAAACTCCAAGGTCTCTGGCTGCTGCTGCTGCTGCTGCTAAGTCGCTTCAGTCGTGTCCGACTCTGTGCGACCCCAGAGATGGCAGCCCACCAGGCTCCCCCGTCCCTGGAATTCTCCAGGCAAGAACACTGGAGCTTGGGTTGCCATTTCCTTCTCCAATGCATGAAAGTGAAAAGTGAAAGGGAAGTTGCCCAGTCGTGTCCGACTCCTAGTGACCCCATGGACTGCAGCCTACCAGGCTCCTCCGTCCATGGGATTTTTCCAGGCAAGAGTACTGGAGTGGCCTGCCATTGCCTTCTCTGAAGGTCTCTGGAATCTGCGGGGAAAAAACTTAGAGGTCACCAAGTGTTCGCAATTAAAGAAGACCCCCAGTGCCTCCCTCGTTGACTGAATGCCTCTCTAATGTGGGGTTCAGACTTCACTCCTCATCTGTCACACTAGTATGTTTCAAGTGAGTGATCCAAGTGAGTGAGTTTGCCTAATAGATTTTTTTTTGTCTCTGAGACCTTTTCTTCATGTAAGAATTGGTGAGCACTGGGTCAGTCATTTAGACATTAACACATCTGAATATTCATAAACAGGGTCTGTTTTAGTGTTCCCAAACTCTGCTTCATGAATAATTCACATGTTTGACAGCAACCTATGTTATTCAATTTATTTAAAGACTACAATCAATATAGCATGCTGCTCTAAAACATAGCAACCAGTCCTTTAACTGGGGTGTGCTTTACAATTTCTTTCCAGTTATTTCTCCATCACACTGAACCACAAATATAGGGTAATTACTAATAATTCTATTTCCATTTGCATGTCACCACAATCAACATATTGATTGCTTTTTGATGATAATAAATGGTTGGTTAAATTGAAGGTTTGCGATTAAGAATGTTAAGCTCTGATATTTATTTAATTCAGCTGCACCAATTTAGGTTGCACATGGTAATTTCATAAAAAGCCATTGAGAATCAAAGTAGTTATTTGAATCAAGTTATAAAGAGAGCTTGGTTTCCCCAGGAGAATCTGGCATTTGAGTAAATTACACCAACTAGGGGTTTGGTTTTGCCTCTCAGAGCATACAAAACGCTTCAAGATTATGCTTATTCTGATATGTAAATAGAATGGAGGAAAACTTAGGAAATTTCTTAGGTTAATTTCTTATTTGAGGATTTAAAAAAGTAAGCCTCAGAGAAGGACTAAATAGAGACTAAATGAAACTTGCTCTAAGCATAAACAAGGTCTTTGGGTAAATAAAAAACAAGAATTATAGGAGAAATATGAAAGAATAGTCACTCTGGTAGAGAATTCGAGAGGTTAGCAAGACTTTGGCTTACAGCCAGGAAACCCATTTCAAAGGAATGAAAATCCACAATGTTTTATGAGATTCCTTCAGGAGCAGGCACCAAATTTTTGTATAAATCCAGCTTGATGATTAACAAAAATTAGCCCAAACTAGAATGATCAGTGTTAGGAAATTCTTAGTGACATCATTCAGAGTGCACTGCCATCTCACTTCCTTTTATTCTCTTTGAATAGTCATCTTTCAACACCTTCCTCATTTATTCATTTAAGAAATACAGTAAGTTCTGATGAGACTTGGTCTCTCCCTCTACCAACCAGGGATATGATGAAGTTATTCAGAACCACCTTTCTCTCATACTTTCTTAACTTGAAGGCATACAGTTCCTATTGTCATGTTTCTCAAATCAAGATGTATGATTAATATAGTCTTTCCTTCTCCTCCCTAAAGAAAAAAAGCTATTATTAATGCATAATCTCACAGTCCATAATGTCTTAGACAGAAGCCATGATAATATCATTGCTCATGGGTTCATGTAGACCAGAGCTTCCTTGGAAATATGTGATCTATCTGGACCATGCCTGACATTTTATAGAAACCCAAGTCTTTCCTATTCATAAAGTTACTGTGGGAACTAAGGTTTCCAGATACCCTACTTTTAGTGCATAATGTCAACACTGGACACCACTCCCGATGAAACTGCTTTGTCATCTCTCAACTCTTAAACTCTCTGCCCCAGAGTATTTTGTTTTCCCTTTCTCTTGCCTCAACCACTGCTTTTCCTTCCTCTCCTAAATCTACCCATCATGCTCTTGGGAAACCCTATTTCCTATACATGGACTGTACTCAACATCACAAAGTATTCTCTAGATCTCCTTGCCTAAACTGAAACCCAGACTTTCGCAAAGGAAACTGCTTGCCCTGCCACCCTCTGAATATTTGCTCTTACTCTTCCATGCATGATGTACCCTGAGGTCAAGAGGTTAGCTTGCCAGCATCCTCCATAAACAATGATGCATTCAGGCCATTATTTCTCCATCCTCTTTTCCTTTAAGGCCCATCACCTGGTTTTACTCTCCCCTGACTTTTCACTCCCTCTTTCCCCATTTATCACCACCAATGGTTGCTTCAATGTTCCACATGAAAGACCCATTCAGCACTTCGGTGTCTTGTTTCTTTACCTACTCAATTCCACATACCATCACCTTCAGTTACTTCAGTTGATACATCTTAGACCTCACCACCTCTTAAAACGATTCCACCTCTAAAATTTTCAAACATTCCTATTAACTGTATCATAATCTCCTACCCTTACATTTCTCCCACTTTGTCCCACTGTCCTCGTCTTTCTTGTTTCATCTTCTCTGCATTTCCTTTTCTATCTAATCTAGACCGCATGCTCAGTTGATAAGTCATGTCCAGCTCTTTGCCACCCCATGGATTGTAGCCTGCCAGGCCCCTCTGTCTGCAGGATTTTCCAGGCAAGAATACTAGAGTGGGTTGCCATTTCCTTTTCCACTCTAGACCCCATAGTCCATTACTTCTACCACTGTCTATCCAGTTTCCTCCATCAGCTTCTTCTTTTGTCCTTCCACCACATATGCCCAGCAAATGCCAAACCTGGAGAACGCAACCACCTACCTTCTGTGTGCCATATCTAATCCATGGGCACCATTAGCGGGATACAATCCAAAAAAATTGTTTCCCAACTTTAAAAAAAAGAACCCATTCTGAACTACAACTACATATATACCCAGACTTACTTTCTCCCTTTCATGGACAAGACTCTACAAAAGAGATGTCTGTACTCAATATTTCTTCCTCCTTTTGTTGTTCAGCCACTCAGTCATGTCCGACTCTTTGCAACCCCATGCACTCCAGGCTCCCCTGTCAATCACAGGCTCCCCTGTCAATCACAAACTCTAGGAGAGTTTGCTCTCTAGAGTTTGCTCAAATTCATGTCCATTGAGTCTATGATGCCATCCAACCATCTCGTCCTCTGTAACCCCCTTCTCCTCATGGCCTCAATCTTTCCTAGCATCAGGGTCTTTTCCAATGATATCCCATGGCGACTGCAATCTTGGCATCTCATGCCACTGAAGTGACTCTCACTGAGATCTCCAACCCCTATTGTTAAATATTTGACTTTTGTAGCATCTAACCATCTTAACTGTGTCACCCTTTTAGAAGCTCTCTTTCTCTTCTTTTCTATGAAGTCATGTTCTCTTGGTTTCCAGCCTCCTTATTTGACCAATTCTCAGTCTTCTCTAGCCAGCTTTTCCTCTGCTCATCCTTGAATGCAGCTGAACCTCAGGTTCTGTTTTGGCTCTCTTCGCTTCTCTGCTGGGTGATCTTCATCACTTCTGTGCCTTCAATTATCATCCATATTGTGTCAGTTCAGGTTTTCCAAAAACCATTGACCAAGATGTGATAAAATGTTCAAGTGATCTATTGGGGTAAACATAGGTAAAGGATACAGGGGAGGGAGCAGAAATAGGCTGGAAAATATTTAGATCATGATGTCATTCTGATACCTTGGAAAAAAGAGAAGGAAGGAGGGAAGACTGGGTAGGAAGAGTCTCAGGCTGCCAACAAGTTCTAAGAAAGTTCCAACCAGTTCTACAGAGAATCCTGGAATCAAAGTTGCCTGTTAAGCCCTGTGGCTGACTGTAAAGTATGGCCTTGATGTGAACACCGTGCAGGATCCAAAGCAGGATTGGCTGGGTCTGTCACTCATCTATGCTTCTCATAGTGGTTTCTCTTGAAGAAGGTCTGAATAATGCACTTTCATGGCACTAGCATACATATCAATAAATTTCAGCCTTGGCAGGGTGTGGGAATCCTGATGGAGCTCTTAAAAACATATGCATTTAGATCCTACCTTGTGAAAATTTTGATTTAGTATTTGATTTTTTTAGTATTTTTTATTTGTAAAAAGCCTTCTAGAATTCTAATTTCTAGCCAAGTTTGGGAACATCAATTAATCAAATTGTTCTATTCAGTCTAGAGCTCCATCCTGAGGTCTAGACACATGCAATCAATTGCCTACTGGGTCTTTCCATTCAGATGTCCCATATTAAGATTAACATAATCTGCCCAAATTCTGTTCCTTCTCCTATAGTTCCTATTTCAGTGACTGCCAACACCTTTCACCTCTTAGTGGTCCAAACCAGAAACTGTGGCATCCTCAGGGAATTCCCTCTCCCTCATTTCTCAAAGCCACTTAGCCACCAAGTCTGTTGATTCTGCCTTCTTGATATTTTCTGAATCTCTCTATTCCCGAGTGCCACTCTATTAGTTCAAGCTCTCCTCTTGCCTCCATTCTTATCCTTGCTAACTCATTCTTCACACAGCCAGGTTACCCCTCCGCAACACACATCTGATAATGTCACTCCGTTGTCTCCTCATGGCTCTCAAGACAAGGTCAAGGATCCTTTATACATTACACAAGGCTCTACACATTTGTCCTGTTTTATCCCCTGCAGTCATCCTACTCCTTGCAGTTGAGCTACTTGCAGTTCTGGGAATATCTAGGCCTTTGGAGCAGCTATAACCTCTTCCTGGAATATACTGCCCACTCCTTTCCTTGATAATCCCTAGTTTTTCAACCAGTCTCTGAAGGCTCCATTTGAATTCTCTTCTTTTTGTAAGCCTTCCTTAAGACCAATGTCACTTTCTAACTCCACCAAGACTGGGTTAGATGTCCTTGCTCTCCCCCCAAAGTATCCTATAATTGCATGGTTCACAGTGATGGATGGGATCCTTGAAGCTATGATGTGCTTTCTTCACTATAATATCCCCAGCAATTAGCACAACACTCAGTAAATATTCATGTTTAAACTAAGGAGTGAGTGAGTGATGTTTGGCCTCTCTACTAGACACTGAAGTTCTAGGCAATGTGCCATGAGGGCTATGAGCAGTAGAAAGAGCACAGGCTTTGAATTCCACCATGGACTCTTTCTGCATAAACTTGGGCAACTACTTAACCCCTTTGACTTTCAGTTTTCTCATCTGTAAACTGAAAACTTTCCCTCTGGATTGCTATAATGATTAAATGAATTGTTATTTAAAACATGGTGCCTGTCATATGGAAGATACACTCAAAAATTCTAGTTTCTTGACTCTCCTCACTTTTACAATATCTCAGTTTCACTCTTCATCCAGTCAAATCCAACTTATTTTTTCTTTTCCCCTTAGAGTTGCTTCCTTCCTGTATATTAGACCATCTTCCCACAACTCATCTGCATAGCTGCCACTTTCCTCTTTTCTTTGATTTCTTCCAAGAGCTGATTCCTGTACCTCATTGCTGAGGCAGACACCGCTAATGGTTTTTGCAGAAACTGTGGCGTCAGACACAGCAGCAGATCCATAAGTTACTGCACATCCATGTGAACAAAAGATAGGGCTTGAATTCCCAGGTGGGAAATGATAAATATAATTGCTGAAGTGGATGCCATTAATGGTTTTTGCAGAAACTGTACTGTCAGATCCTTCATCATATGGACACTCGAACTCCCAAGAGCAACCAGGAAAATAAATTCTTATGTATCAGAAGTTCTTAGCTAGAACATGGGCATTAAAATACAATCTCACGTAAGTATCTGATAGGGACAAAACAAAAGCTATGTAATAAATCCTTCTCACCCAGATGTTCTAAAAGAAAAAGCTGACTTAGGACTCCTGTCCTACATAGATTAATTAACTAGCTAACTAAATTTTCCAGTATTTACTTAATGTCTTGTGTGCACCAAGCACTGTGCCAGGTCTGGGAATAAGTACAGTTTGGAACTAGAAGCCGTTTAGCACAGTAGTTAACAGCTTGGCTCCAGGTCATGTCTGCGCAAACTCAAATGTAGACTCCATCACTCATGACTTGTGTGACCCTGATCAGTTAACTGCTCTGGGTCTCAATTTTCTTATCTGTAAATTGAAGACAATGGTAGTACCTTCCTGATAAGTTTATAAGGAATTAACGAGTTAATACATGTTAGGTGTTACTTAGAACAGTGCTTGCCATAGAATGTACTTAAATACATTTACCACAATTATCGTGGAAATACATAGGAGGGCATGCACCCCAGGCTTGGAGACCAAGAAGGGCTTCCTTGAGGAAATAATGCCTAATCTGAGACTAGAAAGATGTGTGAGGTGAAGGAAAGAGTACTTTAGACAGCAAAAACAGTCAGCCCCAGTGACTACGATACAAGATAGAAGAGCATTAGTTGAGAGTTGTTGGATTATTGTGTGTGTGTGTGTTGGAAATAGGAGGCTAGAGAGAGACATGATAAAATAAGCAGGGGTGCCACATATCTTCCACATGCCCTTCACATTATCCCCTTATCTACCCTGCTTTTTGCCCTGAGGCTGATTTCTATGGACCATCCCTGTGGCTCTGCTGCTTACTGGTTTCCAGTTGTGTTTGGCCAGTGAGAAGCTCTGAAAGAACATCGGACAGAAAGAAGAGAGTGAGGGTGGGATGTTACTCCCTTGGCTCCCTTCCTCTAGGGTCCCAGTGAGCCACAGCTTCTTTCAACCAGCCTTGTCACCCAACAACTGCCCCCTAGCATGAGGAGAGAATCCCAGCCCAGGAAACACTTGGAGAAGGAGGTCATGAGCCTACTAGTCTTTAGATTCCTAAATATTTCTAACGTCCACTGGGTATTTCCCAACCTATTCCAAGTGTCAGACCTGAGAGCAAAGAAAAGAAATGTCTCTATCTTTCATTTTGTACACTTTCTTCTTTTTTTTTCCCTGGTCTTGCCACATTGCTTGCAGGGTCTTAATTACTCAACCAGGAGTCGACCTGCGCCCCTGCAGTGGAAGTGTAGAGTCCTAACTGCTGGACTGCCAGGAAATTCTCTGTACATCCCTTCTATTTTTAAAAATCTCCTAGGAAAATAAATAAATAAATAAAAATCTCCTAGGGTCAAAAAGTGTGGATTTCAGTAAACAAAACAAAAATACAACCTACAAACTGGGGGAAAATATTTGCAAATGGTGTGACCCACAAGTGTTAATTCTCAAACTATACAAACAGCTCATACAACTCAATAAAAAAAAAACCCTATCAAAAAATGACCAGAAGACCTAAATAGACATTTTTTCAAAGAAGACATACAGATGGCCAAGAGGTACATGAAAAGATGTTCAATATCACTAATCTTTAGAGACATGCAAATCAAAATTAAGTGAAATATCACATCAGTCAGAATGGCCATCATTAAAAATCTACAAACAATAAACGCTGGAAAGGGTGAGGAGAAAAGAGAACCTTCCAACCTTGTTGGTGGGACTGTAAATTGGCACAGCCACTATGGAGAACGGTATGGGTGTTCCTTTAAAAACTTAGAACTATCGTATGATCCAGCAATTCCACTTCTAGGCATATATCCAGAGAAAGATATGTCAAAAAGGATACATGCACCGCGGTTCGAAAGCATCAATTCTTCAGCGCTCAGCCTTCTTTATGGTCCAACTCTCACATCCGTAATGACTACTGGAAAAACCACAACTTTGACTATACAGACCTTTGTTGGCAAAGTGATATCTCTGTTTTTTAATACGCTGTTCTCAGTGGCTCAGATGGGAAAGAACCTGACTGCAGTACAGGAGACCTGGGCTCAATCCCTGAGTCAGGAAGGTCCCCTGGAGAAAGGAATGGTTACCCACTCCAGTACTCTAGACTAGAGAATTCCATAGTCAGAGGAGTCTGGCAGGCTACAGTCCATGGGGTCCCAAGGAGTCGGATACAACTGAGTGACTAACACTTTCACTTCCAGGTTTGTCGTAGCTTTCCTAACAAGGAAATGGCAAGATTTCCTTCTTTTTGATGGTTGTATAGTATTATTTTATGTATGTATACCACATCTTGTTTATCTATCCATCTACCAATGGACTGTTGCTTGGGAACATGCTTAAGTTGTTCCCAAGTCTTGGCTACTGTAAATAATGCTGCAATGAACATAGGGGTGCATATATCTTTCCAAATTAGTGTTTTCATTTTCTTCAGAAAAATACCCATATATGGAATAGTTGGATCACATGGTAGTTCTATTTTTAATTATTTGAGGAACTTCTATACTGTTTTCCACAGTAGCTGTAGCAAATTGCATTCCCATCAACAATGTGGGAAGGTTCCCTTTTCTCTACATCCTCAGCAACCCTAGTTATTTTTTTATCTTTTTGATAATAACCATTCAGACAAGCATGAGATAATATCTCATTGTGGATCATTTCTTCATTTTCTCTATGTTATGTCCTCCCTGTTTGTTGGGGCAGATGGCTGCATGGTCTGACCATTTGATGGAAGGGATATTTGCTTTATGCCATGATATCAACCTCTACATCCTCAATGTGTCAAGACTACTTCTGGAAATGAGACAGTAAGATGACTTGGCTCCAGGGATTACCAAGGCCAAAATATATCTGCTTAATGTGCTCATGATATTTTATCTATTACACAAAGATTTGAAATAATGTATATATCAGTCAGTCAGTTCAGTGCTCAGTTGTGTCCGACTCTTTGTGACCCCATGAATTGCAGCACGCCAGGCCTCCTTGTCCATCACCAACTCCCAGAGTTCACCCAAACTCACGACCATCGAGTCGGTGATGCCATCCAGCCATCTCATCCTCTGTCATCCCCTTCTCCTCCTGCCCGCAATCCCTCCCAGCATCAGAGTCTTTTCCAATGAATCAACTCTTCACATGAGGTGCTCAAAGTACTCGAGTTTCAGCTTTAGCATCATTCCTTCCAAAGAACACCCAGGACTGATTTCCTTTAGGATGGACTGGTTGGATCTCCTTGCAGGCCAAGGGACTCTCAAGAGTCTTCTCCAACACCACAGTTCAAAAGCACCAATTCTTCGGCGCTCAGCTGTCTTCACAGTCCAACTCTCACATCCATACATGACCACTGGAAAAACCATAGCCTTGACTCGACGGACCTTTCTTGGCAAAGTAATGTCTCTGCTTTTGAATATGCTATCTAGGTTGGTCATAACTTTCCTTCCAAGGAGTAAGCGGCTTTTAATTTCATGGCTGCAGTCACCATCTGCAGTGATTTTGGAGCCCAAGAAAATAAAGTCTGTGTCTGTTTCCACTGTTTCCCCATCTATTTGCCATGAAGTGATGGGACCAGATGCCATGATCTTAGTTTTCTGAATCTTGAGCTTTAAGCCAACTTTTTCACTCTCCTCTTTCACTTTCATCAAGAGGCTTTTTAGTTCCTCTTCACTTTCTGTCATAAGGGTGGTGTCATCTGCATATATAATACACTACAAATTCTTGGACACGTGAAAGTGAAAAAATAAAAGTGTTAGTCACTCCATTGTGTCCGACTCTTTGCAACCCCATAGTCTGTAACCCGCCAGACTCCTCTGTCCATGGAATTCTCAAGGCAAGAATACTGGGGTGGGTTTCTGTTCCCTTTTCCAGGGGGTCTTTCTGGCCCAGGGATCAAATCCAGATCTCCCACATTGCAGGCAGATTCTTTACCATCTGAGCCACCAGGGAAAGTAAGTGATTACTATATAGTACCAATGATTATTTTGTAAGTTAGAGATGATGCAGTGATTTGGTTATTATTAATTCTTAGGCAGTGATTCTGAAGAGCTCTTTCTATTGTATCCAGGTGACTACGGATCCACTTGCATAGCCTTTCTTCTTTTTGACATTTTTTTCATGGTTTTTAACCCTGCATCTGTGTTCTGTGTAGAACTGTGATAGAGTTATCTCAGTCCTGTTATCACATGACAAGCACAACTGTTGGCTTTTCTGTTTCCCAATACCCTTTTGCTCTGCTTTGGGAATCATATCTCAAGTAGGAAGGCGCAGGTACCACAGCTGTCCCTGATTCCAGCCTTGCAAAGCTCTCATTTGTACCACTCTCTCGGGTCCAGTGGGAAGGAAAACATTTGCAGGTGTGAGAGCTGTCCGCACTACCAGTCTTGACCTCTAGGGGCACTCTGGTCTCTCTAGTCACCAGAGCTGAAAGTGGTCAGGTAGAGATCATAGGAATGGGCCCTTCCACACAAAACATGTTATTGACTCTAAGGTAACTTGATGGAACAAGGGACTGGTTCCAGATTAGGAAAGGGGTACATTAAGGCGGTACATTATCACCTTGATTATTCAACTTATATGCAGAGTACATCATGTGAAATGCTGGACTGGATGAAACACAAGCTGGAATCAAGATTGCAGGGAGAAATATCAATAACCTAAGATATGCAGATGACACCACACATATGCAGAAAGCAAAGAGGAACTAAAGAGTCTCTTGATGAAAGAGAAAGAGGAGAGTGAAAAAGCTGGGTTAAAACTCAGCATTCAAAAAACGAAGATCATGGTATCTGGTCCCATCACTTCATGGGAAATAGATGGGGAAACAGTGGAAACAGACACAGACTTTATTTTCTTGTGCTCCAAAATCACTGCAGATGGTGACTGAAGCCATGAAATTAAAAGATGCTTGCTCCTTGGAAGAAAAGCTATGACCAACCTAGATAGCATATTCAAAAGCAGAGACATTACTTTGCCAACAAAGGTCCGTCAAGTCAAGGCTATGGTTTTTCCAGTGGTCATGTATGGATGTGAGAGTTGGTCTGTGAAGACAGCTGAGC
>NW_011494900.1:3870890-3872540 GCF_000754665.1 Bison bison bison | reverse complement strand
GCTGAGCGCCGAAGAATTGATGCTTTTGAACTATGGTGTTGGAGAAGACTCTCAAGAGTCCCTTGGACTGCAAGGAGATCCAACCAGTCTATCCTAAAGGAGATCAGTCCTGGGTGTTCATTTGAAGGACTGATGCTGAGGCTGAAACTCCAATACTTTGGTCACCTCATGCGAAAAGTTGACTCATTGGTAAAGACACTGATGCTGGGAGGGATTGCGGGCAGGAGGAGAAGGGGACGACAGAGGATGAGATGGCTGGATGGTATCAGTGACTTGATGGACATGAGTTTGGGTGAACTCCGGGAGTTGGTGATGGACAGGGAAGCCTGGTGTGCTGCGATTCATGGGGTCACAAAGAGTCGGACTCGACTGAGTAACTGAACTGAACTGAACTGAACTGAACTAGAGTGTATAGGACACTGACCTTTCTCTTTGGTGCTATTTCACTTGGCTGGTAGACCTTTGATCTTAGGACAATTTGGGGGTGCCACTGTGCTAATACAGGGTGGTTTTATATATCTTTTTTAGACTCTTTTAATCTTCTTTCTCTGTGTGAGCTCCCAGCCCATTCTGTTGTCTGGAGGAGAACTGTACTCTACTCAGTCTCTTTTGATTTCATCTTCTGGACATTATGTGGGCCTAAATTCATGATCTAGGCCTGTCTTATTTAATGATCTATTTCTCTTAGTCCTGTTATTCTTGTCTGACCTAAATCATTAGCTGGTTGTTACAGCTGATTCTGTCTGTAATTCAACTCAGTGTCTCTCAAAGTATGGTCTGGAGGCCATAGTCATCAGAGCCACTTAGCATGTGTGTTATGAATGACCACATCCCTCACCTAACAAACACACGTCTAGATATTAGGTACAAAAATTTAGCAAATCATATCCATCAATGTATTAAAATAATAATACACCAGGACCAAGTGGGATTTATTTAAGCTATGTAAGGTAGATTCAAGATTCAAAAATTAATCAATGTAATCCACCATACCAACATGCTAAGGAAAAAAAATATGATTATGATCATATCGATTGACATAGAAAAAATTTGGTGAAATTAAACTGATTCATGCTGCTGTCTATGGGGTCGCACAGAGTCGGACATGACTGAAGCAACTTAGCAGCAGCAGCAGCATATTTGGAATAAAGGACAATTTCTCAACCTCATAAAAAGAATTTATAAAAACACCTATAGCTAAAATTATACTGAATAGTGAAAGACTGAGTGCCTTCACACTAAGATTGAGAATAAGGCAAAGATGTTGGCTCTCACCCCTCTTATTCAACATAAAACTGGAAATTTTAGCCAGTGCAATGAGGCAAGGCAAGAAAATAAAAAGCATCCAAATTGGAAAGGAATAAATAAGACTATCTCAATTTACATGATTGTCTACAAAGAAAATCCCAAGAGAGGGGGGAATCAACCTCCTAGAATTAACAAGTGAGGTCATCAAGATCTCAGGATAGAAGAAAGTCACACAAAAATCAATAGTATTTCTATACAGTAACAATAAACACATGGATACTGAAATTAAAAATATAATGTCATTTGCAAGGAGATCCAACCAGTCCATTCTAGAGGAGATCAGCCCTGGGTGTTCTTTGGAAGGAATGATGCTGAAGCTGAAACTCCAGTACTTTGGCCACC
>NW_011494900.1:3866225-3870790 GCF_000754665.1 Bison bison bison | reverse complement strand
ACTCATTGAAAAAGACTCTGATGCTGGGAGGGATTGGGGGCAGGAGGAGAAGGGGACAACAGAGGATGAGATGGCTGGATGGCATCACCGACTCGATGGTTGTGAGTTGGGCAAACTCCGGGAGATGGTGATGGACAGGGAGGCCCGGCATGCTGCAATTCATGGGGTCTCAAAGAGTCGGACATGACTGAGCGACTGAACTGAACAGATCTGAACAATTTTTCTAAAACCAATGAAATACTTAAATATAAATCTAACAAAACATGCATAGGGTTCACATGCTGAAAACTACAAAAGGCTGATTAAAGAATTCAAAGAAAATCTAATTTAACGGAAAGACACACTATGTTCATGGATTGAAAGATTCAACGTAGTTACTATGTCAATTATCTCCAAGTTGATATGAATGTTTAACATAATTTCATTCAAAAGCCCAGCAACATTTTTGTAAATACAGAAAAGATTATTCTAAAATTTATATATAGAGGTAATAGTATAGCTAAAACCTTTTTTTAGAAGAATAATAGGAGTGGGAGATCCCCAGGAATTGGGACTTTTACTGCTGTGGCCTGGGTTCAATGCCGGGTTGGCGAACTGAGATCCCACAAGCCATGGAGTGCAGCCAGAAAAATCAAATGTATAGGAGGATTCAGTATACTCTATTTCCAGATTCATGTGGTCACAGAGTCGGAAACGACTGAGCAACTGATCTGATCTGATCTGATTTCCAGATTTACTATATGGCAACAGTAATCAAAACAGCATGGTACAGGTGAGAGAACAAATACATAGATCAATGTGTGATCCGCATAGAGAATCCAGAAAAGAACCCACACAAGCATGATCAGCAAACGTGCAGGAGCAATTCAAGGGAGGAGGACAGATTTTTCAACAGTGTTAGACCAACTGACATCGATAGATGAAACCACCTCAACTCCAACCTCATATCTTTTACAAAAAATTAACTCAAATTGGGTCACTGACTTAAATGTGAAGCATAAGACCTTTAGAAAGAAAAAGAGACAATCTTCACAATCTATGGCTAGGCAAAGAATTCTTAGATTTGACACCAAAAGCATGATCCATCAAAGGAAAATTGATAAACCTCATCAAAATTAAAAACTTTTGCTCTGTGAAAGATCCTGTTAAGGTGATGGAAAGATAAGAAATAGCTCAGCAGAAAACATTTGCATACCTGACCAATGACCGAAACAGAGCAGGACCCCATCTATGGTCTTTTCCCTTCATGTCCTCTGCCTGCCTTTCATCTGTAGAAAAACTTTACTCAAAGAATAAATTTAATCAGATAAGTGATAACATGCAGAAACAAAGGAAAACAGTCAAAAGAGATCAAATAATAATAGTTTAGTCAAGGACTTTTAGTTCCTCTTCCAGGGCTATAGATAATATTCTGAACCATATCCTTTGAACTGTTTTGTAGATACTCAAACCCCCACCAGGTGGGAGAAGTTATCTATATAACAACAAGAGCAGAACCATGAAAAAAGCTGCCACAATTCTGAGAATTGGCCTCAAAAAATGGGAACAAACCAATCCTGGAAACTGAAGACTAACTGTACCCCAATTAATCAAGATGATGCTAATCAGACCATCGAATGACTGATTTCAAAATGACTGTCTGAGCTGACTGTGCTGTTTCTGCATGTTGCCACCTCCCTCTGCCTCTTGCCCACTGATTGTTAGTGGGGGGAGTTGGCCTTTGGACACAAGTCCCTTCCCCTCAACGCCACTGCCAACCTCTGAAATAAACTAAACTTTCCTTTCCACCAACCTTGCCTCTTCATTGACTTCTAAGTGGCAAGCTATCAGACCCCACTTCTGGTAACATGACTAGTATTTAGAATATACAGAGAACTCTAAAAACTCAACAGTAAAAAATAAAACCCTAAACAATCCAACTAGAAAGTAGTCAAAAGACAGGAAGAGACATTTCACTGACGAAGATACACAGATGGCAGATACACACATGAAAAGATGTTCAACAACCATTAGCCACTAGAGAAATGCAAATCAAAACACAGTGAGATATCACTATGGCTAAAATCCAAAATGCTAACAACACTCAATGCTGTCAAAGACGTGGAGAAATCTGATCACTCACACATTGCTGCTGGGAATGTAAAATGATACAACCATTCTGGAAACTTGTTTGGTAATTTCTTTAGAAACTAACCTGCAATTACCATACCATTCAGCAGTTGCACTCCTAGGTATTTATCCCAGAGAAACGAAAAACTATGTTCACACAAAACCTGTGCACAATTATTTATAGTAGTTATTATTCATAATAGTCCAAAACTGGAAAGAATCAGATATTCCATAATGGATGAATGGCTGAATAAGCTGTGGTTCATCCATATCATATAATACTCTACAGCAACAAAAAGGAAAAAAAAAAAAGAACTATTAATATAACTTGGACAAATCACCAGAAAATTATGCTGAGTGAAAAAAGCCAATCCTAAAAAATATTTTATGATTCTATTATAATGTTTATGGGATGTCAATTTAGAGAAATTGAAAACAGTGGTAGCCATGAGTTAAGGGCCCCGGTAGGCGTGTAGAGTGTAACTGTGTCTACAGAAGGCCAACAGGAGATATTTGTAGCAATGGAAATGTTTGGTTCTGTATCTCATCTGTATCCTGGTTGTGATACTGCACCATAGATTTGTAAGATGTTACCATTTAGGGGTAACTGAGTAAAAGGAATATGTGATCTCTCTATTATTTCTTAAAACTACATGAGAATCTATAATTACCTAAAACTTAAAAGTTTAATTTAATAAAGAAAAATGTTAATGTTGATACCACTTACCAATACTAATTATTAGTTGCTTTGGATTTACCTGTTATGTCTTTATTAAAGTCATTTTTCTGATTAAAAAAATGACCAAGTACCTTACCCCCAACACACACACACATACACATGTGTACACAATTTACCTAGAATTGGATACTACTCATCTGCTGTCCTGGTGTGATGCCTAGAAATCTACATTACTAGCAATCAGATAATTTTGAAACATGAAAACACTGCTTCAGGTGAAATCTGGTATCATTCCCCATCGTTGTACATAAGGTTCCAATGCCATGACCATGTGGTGTCAAGCGTAGGATACAGAAGTCCTTGAACTTTGCTACACAATCATCTTCCAATAAAATCTGACTCCTGTGGTTCTGTAGAACATGCTTCCTACTGAAATAGACCATAGCCTCTCACTTTCTGTGTGTGTAACACATTCTT
The DNA here is from genome assembly GCF_000754665.1 of Bison bison bison. NCBI lineage: Eukaryota > Metazoa > Chordata > Mammalia > Artiodactyla > Bovidae > Bison > Bison bison. Next base: position 3,867,525 of record NW_011494900.1, on the reverse strand, counting down.
TGCTTACCTCTCCAGGCTGTGCTTGGTAACCCATTTAGTTTCACCAGGAGGAAAAACATAACATACAGAGTTTTAGGGTCAAAATGAAGATCTTCCAAAAAGTATAAATGAGCTGATTTGAAAATAAAATGTATATTCGGAGAGTTCCTGACATCTAGCAAATGGTAAGAATGAGAAGAAAGCCCATTTTCAAAACAAAAGCTCTGGACTCCATGTTCTCATGAAGTGGAACATTTAAAAACTTGCACCCAGCTAGAAATAACCTCATGCGTCATTCTGCTTCTGCTACTCAGCTAGCTCCTTGCAAAGTCAGATAGGTTTACAGTTTCAGAAAGACAGAAACTTGCAACAATGCTAGGAGTTGAAACTTACGCCACTCACCCTTGTCAATTACCCAACCCCTGTAATCCTACATAACCATGTTTGTGTAAAGGTCAGGCATCCCCCACTGCTGTGTCCTAAGGGCTGTTCACGCTCTGGAGACCCCTCGTTTGAACTAACCTATTAACAGTCAGCACTGCCCACTAAAGTCTGGTGTTATGCACTGTCTATAAAAACTCTGTAACTCCTTTGTTCAGGGCTCAGAGCTGGAAGTGTTAACTGCTCTGGGACCTGAGGTGCCGCTGGTGTAATAAACCTGAGTTTGCCAACTCTCCAAGTGTGGGGCTTGGTTTCTTGACAGACGGACTTCTGCAACACACTCACACCACACATTCTTGTCTTGGAGTGAAGGTCCACAGCTAAGCTAAGGGATGGCATCTCCTCCTAAAATCTATTTAAGGGGAACAGAGATTTTAAAAAGACACAAGTTACCTTTGATACCAAGTAGAAAGAATTAAAACCTGTAGTAGACAGCTGCTTGCTTCCCGAAATGTCTTGGCAGCCTCACAGCTGCAACTTTCCTGAAACCTGAGGAATTAACTTTAGGAGAAGAAGTTGTAGGCTAGAGCATCAAGACTAGAATACCAAAGCATTAGAAGGTTGAGAGGAATATTGATTGACTAGGCAAGTAATCTCACAATAAACTGTGGAAAACTCTGAAAGAGATGGGAATACCAGACCACCTGATCTGCCTCTTGAGAAATTTGTATGCAGGTCAGGAAGCATGCAGTTAGAACTGGACATGGAACAACAGACTGGTTCCAAATAGGAAAAGGAGCTCGTCAAGGCTGTATATTGTCACCCTGTTTATTTAACTTATATGCCGAGTATATCATGAGAAACGCTGGACTGGAAGAAACACAAGCTGGAATCAAGATTGCCGGGAGAAATCTCAATAACCTCAGATATGCAGCTGTCA
>NW_011494900.1:3862712-3865652 GCF_000754665.1 Bison bison bison | reverse complement strand
CTGACTCCTTGGACGTGAGTCTGAGTGAACTCCGGGAGTTGGTGACGGACAGGGAGGCCTGGCATGCTGCGATTCATGGGGTTGCAAAGAGTCGGATATGACTGAGCGACTGATCTGATCTGAGGCAAGTAATCCACACTAAATGAATCTATTTCAAGTAGGGCAGCAATGCAATGAGGTTTGGGAAGGGTGATGGATATACTTGACCTAAATCTCACTTTCCCACCCTAGCACTTGAAGACCTTTTCCAGTGTATTTCATGGCCAAGGACAGACTGCTACCAAGCACTTAGGCTTTCTCCCAGAGGACAAAGGGATCATCTATGTATTTTCTTCTCTCTTAGAGGAGAAATGGGAGGGAATGAACAGCGGCTGAACGCTCCTGAAAACTCCAGCTGTTTTTTGTACTGGCCACAGGACTTAAGAGCAAACAGTAGACAAAGATCATGGGTAACTAAATAGAATAGGAATTCATTATCAGGAGATCTGAAGAACCTAGCTCAGGAAAGGAATATGAACCAAGGGGGGTCAAACAGGTGGGCTCACTTCTATGATCATATCGTCCTGGATGGGGGCCCCTGCTGCAGCTGCTGTAAACTGAACATGGCCAAAGGCTCTGCTGTCCCTGGATGCTGGGGGACTCCACAGTTGTCACCATCACTAGAAGAGCTGCCTGTCTTGGGAACAAGTTAACTTTGAATGAAAAATCAGGATATCCAGGAGACTCTAATGAATCAGGACTTGCAAAATGTCTTATAAATTTTCATTTTAAAATAAAATCCCCAAGAAAGGAACTTCAAAAAAGAATAGATATATGTATGTATAACGGCACCACTAAAATAACACAACATTGTTAATCAACTGCACTCCAATAAAAATAAAAATTAAACACAACAAAAAGTAAATTCCCTAACGTGATTTTAGAGATCCACCTGATTTGAAAAGCAATAACTTAAATGTAGAATATCAATCACGCTATTGCCCTAATCAAAGCCTTCCTGTTTGTTTTCTGTTCAGAATTATTCGGTGGCTTATTACTATCAATGGGAAATTACATTCAAATTCCTTAGACTAGTATTCAATACCCTACGTGTTCTGGCCCTACCCCATTTTTCCAGATGTACATCCTCCTCTCCCCTCTGTGGACCTATCACACCAGCCCCAGTGAACCTTCTTCATCTTCCTCAGGCTATGCTGATGCTCCTCTTTATCTGCTGAAATACTCTTCATTTTTCAGGCCACCTTTACTGCAAGCTCTCCTTAATTATTTCCCAGGTTTCTCTGAACTCTCTTTAGCACTTTACCTCTCTTTTGATACATCATATTATGGCTTATGCTATAGATTTTGTGTGTGTGTGTATATATATAAATATATATATATTATTTATAGCAATAGATAAGAATCTTTGAGTCACATATTGTATAGAAAGTAGTACCTGACACACAGTAGATATTCAATAAATGTATAAACAAAAGCCATCTTGCGAATTTCTCCAGTCAGATTTATAAAGTACATCAGCCCTGATAAATGTTCCCAATTAGAGGCAGAGGTGGCCACAAATTCTGGTATTCCAAACAACACCATTTTTCAAAGTTATAGATAGTGATTCTTTAACAGGATTGAATGGTCGCACTGCTGCTGCTGCTGCTGCTAAGTCACTTCGACCCCATAGATGGCAGCCCACCAGACTCCGCCGTCCCTGAGATTCTCCAGGCAAGAACACTGGAGTGGGTTGCCATTCCTTCTCCAATGCATGAAAGTGAAAAGTGAAAGTGAAGTTGCTCAGTCGTGTCTGACTCTTCACGATCCCATGGACTGCAGCCTACCAGGCTCCTCCATTCATGGGATTTTCCAGGCAAGAGTGGGGTACCATTGCCTTCTCCTAAATTCCCTTAAATACAAATGTTATTTACCCTGTCACTATGACTATGTCTTACAGAGTTAAATCACACTCTTGCCCTCAAACATTAAAATTAAGAATGTCTATCAACTTACAGCAAATATTACTTGTGTGTGCGTGCTCAGTTGTATCTGACACTTTGCAGCCCCATGGACTATACCCCGCCAGGCTCCTCTGTTCATGGGATTTTCCAGGCAAGAATACTGGAGTGGGTTGCTGTTTCCCTCTTCCAGGGGATCTCCTTGACCCAGGGATCAAACCTACGTCTCCAGCATTAGCAGGCGGATTCTTTACCACTGCACCACCTGTACTCAAATATGACTTCTGTCAGTGGTGGCCTGGAGTTATATACTTCATTGTAAATAGGTAGCAGTGAATTTTAAATAGAAAATTCAAAAACTCATATACCTCAGTACTTATGTTTTTAAGATTTTTAGCCCACGGGTTTCTTTTTTTTTTTTTTAATTTTATTTTATTTTTAAACTTTACATAATTGTATTAGTTTTGCCAAATATCAAAATGAATCCATCACAGGTATACATATGTTCCCCATCCTGAACCCTCCTCCCTCCTCCCTCCCCATACCATCCCTCTGGGTCATCCCAGTGCACTAGCCCCAAGCATCCAGTATCGTGTATCGAACCTGGACTGGCATCTCGTTTCATACATGTTATTTTACATGTTTCAATGCCATATTTCCAAATCTTCCCACCCCCTCCCTCTCCCACAGAGTCCATAAGACTGTTCTATACATCAGTGTCTCTTTTGCTGTCTCATACACAGGGTTATTGTTACCATCTTTCTAAATTCCATATATATGCATTAGTATACTGTATTGGTGTTTTTCTTTCTGGCTTACTTCACTCTGTATAATAGGCTCCAGTTTCATCCACCTCATTAGAATTGATTCAAATGTATTCTTTTTAATGGCTGAGCAATACTCCATTGTGTATATGTACCACAGCTTTCTTATCCATTCATCTGCTGATGGGCATCTAGGTTGCTTCCATGTCCTGGCTATTATAAACGTGCTGCGACTG
>NW_011494900.1:3848480-3862506 GCF_000754665.1 Bison bison bison | reverse complement strand
TGATAATGAGTGATGTTGAGCATCTTTTCATATGTTTGTTAGCCATCTGTATGTCTTCTTTGGAGAAATGTCTATTTAGTTCTTTGGCCCATTTTTTGATTGGGTCATTTATTTTTCTGGAGTTGAGCTGTAGAAGTTGCTTGTATATTTTCGAGATTAGTTGTTTGTCAGTTGCTTCATTTGCTATTATTTTCTCCCATTCTGAAGGCTGTCTTTTCACCTTGCTAATAGTTTCCTTTGATGTGCAGAAGCTTTTAAGGTTAATTAGGTCCCATTTGTTTATTTTTGCTTTTATTTCCAATATTCTGGGAGGTGGGTCATAGAAGATCCTGCTGTGATGTATGTCAGAGAGTGTTTTGCCTATGTTCTCCTCTAGGAGTTTTATTGTTTCTGGTCTTACGTTTAGATCTTTAATCCATTTACAGGTTTCTTCTGTCCATGGATGGGTTGCTATTTCCTCTTCCAGTGGATCTTCCCGACCCAGGGATCAAACCCATGTCTGTTAAGTCTCCTGCATTAGCAGGTGGGTTCTTTACCACTAGCACCACCTGGAAAGCCCCGTTTTTTAATGAGGTTAACCACAAAGGAAAGGTTGTTCATTTGCCACTTGGGTCAAATTTTAAAGGCCTGAGGGGACTGACTGGCACAATGGTGCGTGGTTAAAAAGAGAGAGAAAGTTTCGGATTTCTTTTCTGTGGTTACTGCGTGTCAGAGATACCACTACAGAACTATAGGTATAATGGTGTTTGTTTTTACTTTTTCTGCATCTTGGATGTTTTCACTAACTTTATTTGGAAGTTATAAAACCAAGTGAAACCAAAATGAAAATAAAAAAGGAAATGGAACGAAACAAAGAGCTTAACTCCTTTGCTTTGACCAGGCAGCTGATCAGAGCTGTATAAATAGTGGTGAAACTGGGGGTGGGACGTGGGGAGTGGGCTTATTAATGGGACTGTGGGTGGTCAGTGAGTTTGGAGGTTCCATACAAAATTCAATCTGATTCAGGAAAAGATTGGGGGGAAAGGCCCAACATAGGTTGATTTCATGACTCCATTTATTCAACAAATATTTAGTCAGTGTCTGACAGTATAGATCCTGGGATGAGTAAGACAGACATAGTCCTTCTCCTCATTGGAATTACTGTTATGTGAAGGACATAATTAACAAATGACTATACAAATGATTATCCTGCTGTGGTGACAACAATTACTATGATGGACACGTATATAGTGTGGTCTGAGACTGTATAACAGAAGTCCCAGCCCTCACTCACCTCTTGGGCTCCAGAAGTTTAGTATTTACCTCTACTATTTATCCCAAATTTGTTTAGCTCTTCCCTTTGTGTCTTTACCCACTATATCAGTCTTGTCTATTCTAGCCCACCCTTGTCTCCAGAGTCCCAGCAAGTCATTAGGCCAGTGTCACTTTCATGAATCCAGAACTGGGAAAACTAAGAACCCGTTTTTGCATAGTATCTAGGGTAGCCTGGATAGAGCTAATTAGAAGAATTATGACTGTGGATGATCCCAGACAAGATTCTTCTGATTCCTATCATTCCACAAGTGACTCTGCATTGTCCACATAATGTAGTGTGAGAGACCTCTATTAAATGACAGAATTCCATGACCCATCCCTCCAAGGGTCCAAGAACCTTCTCTGCTCCCTTAAGTGAAATAGGGAGACTCACCATAGTCCCTCTGAGATGATGCCTCAGTGGAATGCCAAGAGCCAGAGTTTATTTCTGCTGTATTCTCAAGGGTTGGGAGCATTACTACTGCTTAGACTTATATACTCAGGTCAATTTTTATAATCTTGACTGGGAAGGGCAATGTGCACAAACTAGGAAAGTTCTTGATTTTTCACATTAGTTTCCTCATTTTGTTTTAGATCATAAACAAGGAGACTTGCTATGACCAAAGACTTCATTTCTGTGGATATAAATCTATACAGAAACAAATCTAGAGGTGAGGAAGATCAGCAACATTGTATATGACCCATATATTCATACATTCAATCTATTCATCCCTTCTGCATACCTTGTCTGGTTCCATGCTACAGAGGACTCAAGATGAGAAAGATACAGTTCCAATTTCTAGGCAATAAGTTGCACAGGACTGATATAATAGGATCACCCTTAAGCATTAATTGGAGAAGGAAATGGCAACCCACTCCAGTACTCTTGCCTGGAAAACTCCATGGACGGAGGAGCCTGGTAGGCTACAGTCCATGGGTTGCAAATGTCGGACACGACTGAGGGAATTCACTTTCTTTCTTTCTATAGTTCCTTTTGGAAGAGGAAATGGCAACCCACTCCAGTGTTCTTGCCTGGAGAATCCCATGGATGGAGGGGCCTGGTGGGCTATGGTCTATGGGGTTGCAAAGAGTTGTACATGACTAAGCAACTAACACATAAGCATTAATATTGCTGGTAAAAAAAAAAAAAAGTCTAACAAAAAATTTAATACAGGACTGCCCTGGCAGTCCAGTGGTTAAGACTCTATGATTCCAATGGAAGGGGTCCAAGTTCGATCCGTGGTTGGGGAACTAAGATCCCACATACCATGGGTGTGGCCAAAAAAATAAAAATTAATACATTCTAAGCCTGAAAGCAACAAACAGTAACTCCCAGGTACTAGAGAAACAAAACAGGACTTTGAGCCAAACCCCTCAAGAGAAGATTAGTGTATCAATATAAGCCTCAGAGGCCAACAGCTGGGGCACTGGTGGTTTCGTGGGGATGAGAGGTGAGATTTGGGCTTCCCACAAAAGCCATGGCTCACAAAGCTCTCTGCCCATGACGATGAAATGCAAAGACACTGACCACTATCCAGGGAAGTGTCAATGAAGCTTCCCTTTCTACCAAGGGAAAGAGCCATCCATCAGAAATCAGAACCCCAAATCTGTGCCACAAGCATGCAAGGTTACAAATTCATACAATCCTGTGGAAGAGGGAACGCCAAACCAAAAGATTAACCTAGAAACTTTCCGGAACCAATGAAATCTTTAGGGCTCTAGCAAAGGCATTATAAAACTATCTTGAAGAGATGTCTCCCATGCCAAGGGTCCCCAAGACCACATTGAGTTTCAATGTTTTGCTAGGAGGACTCACAGAACTTTGCATATAGTTTTCCTCATGGCTAGGATTTATTACTCTGAAAGGATACAAAGCATAATCAGTAAAGAGAAAAAAGCACATGGGTGAAGTTAGGCAGAAACTAGTTAAAATTTTCCAAGAGTCCCTTCCCAGTGAAGTCACACAGGACACACTTAATCCCCTCAGCAAGGATTCGTTACAGCACATGTGATATGTTGTTCACCAGAGAAGCTCATTAAAGACTCAGCGCCTAGGATGTTAATTGGGGGCTTGGTAATATAAGGCTTACTCTGCCTAGCTCATACCCAAATCTCAGACTCCCAATAGGAAAGAGTGTGTTCACCATAAGCCAAGTTGTTTGTACGATGTAAGCAGAGCGAGCCACTTTGATCAATTCTGAAACTAGTGGGGCCACTCCTGAAACCTAAGCGTGAAGAATGGAACCACAAAAGACCTTAAGCATTCTCACCCACACAAAAAAAGGTAACTATGTGATGTGCTGGATGTGTTAAATAATTTGATTGTGGGACTCATTTCACAATGTATACATATATCAAAATATCACATTGTATACCTTAAACATAACAACAATTTTGTTCATCAATTACACTTCAGTAAAGCTAGTGGGGAAGCAAAAACAGGAAACAAAACTGAAATTCTATTTCTGTTGCTCACAACTAAGAATTTTGACTTATATAAGAACAATCTGAAAGAGACTTTAAAAATATATATATGGACTTTTGTAGCCTCAAGATTTTGACACTTCATGGGGAAAACAGACAAGCGAGAACTTACTATATATAATATGAAAAGTGCTTGTTTTTGTTGTAACAGACACACCTACAAAGCATTCTGAGAACCCAACGAAGGGAATCTTTTTCTTTGTGGGTGAAGTGGGATAGAAGGCCAGGTCAGATTTGATAAGAAAGTAGCAAGAACTGAGTCTTTAAGTGTCCATAAGATTTCATCATACAAAGAGCTGAGAAAGAAGACCTATATTTAAAGTGAAAAGCATGATCAAATGTAAAGCAGGAGGGAAGAGATCCTGAGGATAAAGTAATTAAGGATATGAGCACAATTAGGTATATGGCTGGGAGAAGGCAATGGCACCCCACTCCAGTACTCTTGCCTGGCAAATCCCATGGACAGAGGAGCCTGGTAGGCTGCCCTCTATGGGGTCACACAGAGTCGGACACGACTGAAGCGACTTGGCAGCAGCAGCAGCAGGTATATGGCTGAGGAGCAAATGTGGAGAGTGTCTGAAGGAGGGTGTGGGAAATTCAGGTGGATAAGCCAATGTAACCAAATTCTACAAAATCTTAAAATGGTATTCCAACATGTTTGAGTATTATCCTTGTCTGATTTCTGTCAGTTTTAGAGGTAAAGCATGTTGGCCCATCAGCCTCATGACCTGGTGGGAGATGAGTAGGTCATTGAGGTGAAGAATGGGTTGTGGCCAGAGAGTAATAATCCAGCCTCAGCCTAATAGCTGAAAGCAGGACAAAAACCAGTGAGTTATTTTAAAGAAAAAACTTATGGTTACCTGGCAGAAGGGGAAGGGGAGGGATGACTTGGGAGACTGGGACTGACATACACACACAACTAAATATAAAATAAACAATAAGGACCTACTGTATAGCACAGAGAACTCTACTCAATACTCTGTAATGACCTATATGGGCGGAAGGAAGAGTCTAAAAACGAGTAGATATATGTGTATATATAACCATACAACATAAACTACCACAACATTGTAAACCAACTATATACTCCTATAAAAATTTTAAAATAAATTAAGTAAAAATAAAAGGAGTTGGTTGGAACTCAGAAAATAAAATAAAGGCTTATTCAGAGAAAGGAGACTTATTTAGATAATAGAAGCCTTATTCAGATAAAACAAAGAACACATGGGGAAATGGAAAATAGCAGGATGATAAATTTAAATCTAACTATATTAATAATCACACCTGTAAATAGTTTAAACACCCTGATTCAAAGACAGAGCTGGTGGGGTATCAAGGCTCATCAGTTTTGTAATTGACTGAATTTTGTCATCCCCAAATTCATATACTGTGGCCCTAAACTCCAGTGTGACTGTATCTGGCGATCTGGGTCTTTAGGAGGTAAAGAGAAAGTGCCTTTACAAACACTAATGACTAACACTATATTTAATAGTGAATATTGGATATTTGGGCTTCCCAGGTAGATTCAGTGGTAAAGAATCTGCCTCGCAATGCAGGAGATACAAGAGACACATGTTTGATTCCTGGGTCAGGAAGATCCCCTAAAGTAGGAAATGGCAACCGATCCATGGGCAGAGGAGCCCGGTGGGCTATAGTACATGGGGTTGCAAAGAGCTGGACATGACTGAGCGACTGATCATACTAAGCTTTGACATGGATATGGGAGAATTGGAAGTTTCATATAATGTGAATAAGAATGTAAAGTGGCATAACCACTTTGGAAAACAGTTGGGTGGTTTATAAAATGTGAAACATACAATTACCATATGTGATCCACCCTTTCAACCCCTAAGTATTTGCCCAAGAGAAATGAAAGCATATGTCCATACAAAGACTTTTAAGAAAATATTTATAGCAGTTTTATATATAATAGCTAAAAACTTATAAACACCCAAATGCCCATTAACAAGTGAATAGATAAACAAATTGTGGCATATCCATATGATAGACGGTCACCCAGCTCCTTCTTCTTTTTTTTAACTCCTTTCTATTAACAAAAGGAATGTGGATGGATCTCAGAATAATTATAATGAGTGAAAGGAGTCAGACAAAACAATACATATTGATGATTCCATTTATGTAACATTCTAGAAAATATGGACTAGCCCATAATGAAAGACAGCAGGTCAGTGGTTGTTTGGGCATGGGGAGGACAAATGAGGAAGAGAAGGGAGGTACAGATTACAAGGGGCACAAGCAAACCTTTGGGGGTGTCGGATATGTTCATTATTCTGGTGGTGATGATGGTGTCATGACTGTATACGCATGTCAAAACTTATCAAATTGTATTATTTAAATATGTACAGCTTAGTATATGTCGATTTTACTTCAATAAAGCTGTTAACAAAATAAATAAAAGAGCTTTATGAGCTCAGACTTGATCTGCCTCAATAAATTCCATCTGTTGGTGGAAACAGAGATTGAGAATAATAACAATTTGGAATTTTCACTTTGGGAAATAACCAAAGAAGACAACCTGGGATGAAAAAAGAAATTTGCTGAGCCACAAGGAGAGTTTTGAAGAGGTCAGAAAGTGTTCATTTTCTTTGCATTTAATCAACATAGAAAGCCTCAGAGTCAGATGATAAAGGATCCAAGAGAAATCTTAGAGAGATGAAATACAGTCCAATTTCTTTATTTTACAAATGAGGAAATGAATCCAGGAGAAAGAAAGGGACTTGCCTTAGGGCACACACTTACAGAGCTAAAAATAAAATGTGAGTTCTCTGAAGATTACTCTAATGCTTATTTTTCTTTATCTGCTGCTGCTGCTAAGTCGCTTCAGTAGTGTCCGACTCTATGCGAGCCCATAGACGGCAGCCCACTAGGCTCCCCTGTCCCTGGAATTCTCCAGGCAAGAACACTGCAGTGGGTTGCCATTTCCTTCTCCAATGCATGAAAGTGAAAAGTGAAAGTGAAGTCGCTCAGTCGTGTCCGACTCTTAGTGACCCCATGGACAGCAGCCCACCAGGCTCCTCCATCCATGGGATTCTCCAGGCAAGAGTACTGGAGTGGGGTGCCATTGCCTTCTTTATCTAGCTATCCTAATTACCCCTGGGTAATTATTAATCTAGGTTAGTCTATAATAATTCGAATAAGATACCACCTATGAGATGCTGAGTTCCTTCATGGCCATATGGATGGCAGAGAATACCACTTCCTTTACCTTCACATTTGCAGTCCCCAAACCCTCTTAGACAGACAACGCTCCTTGTAAGGCACTAATGCTTTCCTGGTTACCCTCAGGGTCTAGGCAGCTTGAAACTGTTACTTTTGATGTGACTTCCTTACAGGTACAGTCAGATCTGCTATAATGCTATCTTGAAAGCACAGATTGGTTCCAATGTGATTGATATATTAGGAAACAATATATGAGTGAGTATAATGCAAATCTGCCTTGGCCTATGCAAGATCTTCCAGCGAGAAACACTTGGTGAAAGCAGAAAACCATCCAGCTGAACTGAGGCACCTGGGAATACACAAAACGCACACCCATACCCCTCAGATAGCTACCAGCTACCTCGGGTTACTGTGTATGTGGAGTTATGCCCATCCGCATCTGCTGTTAGAATCTTCCTCTGATTTCAGGTAATTTACCTTCCAAGCACAGTACAATGAATTACAAGCTGCAACCCTTCCAGTGTCTGCTTCCTCAAACAAATTTCAAATCTTTTTTTTAAGAGAAAGTGCTGTATTTATTGTATTATTTATGGATTTCCTTTTTTTTTCAACTTGAAAGTGGTCATTGTTTCCTAACTGACGAGATTACAAAAATAATCATGACAGACACCATAGTTCAGCCTTCTAAAGAAGCCTGTTGATCTAGTCTCCCCTGTTGCCAGCATCTCCACCTTCTACACCATGCATGGGCTTTCTCCTCATTCTATCTTATGAAGAAGATAACTGGAAACCACAGGAAGATGTTTGCATTTTCCAACAGTATGGGTCTCATAAATCAGATCCTCCATGGCAGATGATGCCCTATTTACCAAGAGATCAAGCAATCAAAGTGCTGTCTATTGGGACAGTTAGCTTCTTGTTGATCTTGCTATATCATGCTTATAGATCAATTCTTTTACTAATTTCTATTTCAGGTATTCCATACAGCAGCGGTCCCCAACCTTTTTTGATACTAGGGACTGGTTTCTTGGAAGACAATTTTCCACTGACCGGGGAGGTGAGGGGATAGTTTCAGGATGATTCAAGTGCATTACATTTATTGTGTACTTTATTTCTATTATTATTACATCAGCTCCACCTCAGACCATCAGGTATTAGATTCTGGAGCTTGGGGACCCCTGCCATACAGTATATGGCTCTTCAATCCTCAGCATGTAAATTGAGCCTTGTTGAGCTTAACAAAATGCCATTGATGAACTGACAAAGTTCACCTCTCAGATCTTTGGGCTCACACTGTTGATACCTTAATCCTAAAGACAAATGCTCATTCAGGTTCTAGAGTTATTAATACATAAAAGTTGCCCACTTTTCTTGTCATCTTGGCCAGTCAAATCTTCTGTACATCTACGTATTTTCCTTATTATGAGGTTTAGCTTTTTCATAGATAAGATTCCTCTTTGACTTTTGAAGCATCTTTTGGGCAAACTTATTTCTCAGGTGCATGATTATCAGCTCTGCAAAATTCCTTTGCTTTTTCTTAATGGTACCTGGCATAGTGGGAACCCTTTTTCTCTTCTCTTTGATTGCTGTTGTTCAGTCGCTCAGTCATGTCTGACTCTTTGCGACCCTATGGACTGCAGCACTCCAAGCTTCCCTGTCCTTCACTATCTCCCAGAGATTGCTCAATCTTATGTCCATCAAGTCAGAGATGCCATCCAACCATCTCATCCTCTGTCATCCCCTTCTCCTCCTGCCTTCAATCTTTCCCAGCATCAGGGTCTTTTCCAATGAGTTGGCGCTTCATATCAGGTGGCCAAAGTATTGGAGTTTCAGCTTCAGCATCAGTCCTTCCAATGAATATTCAGGGTTGATTTCCTTAGGATTGATGGGTTTGATCTCCTTGCTGTCCAAGAAACTTTCAAGAGTCTTCTCCAGCACCACAGTTCAAAAACATCAATTCTTTGGTGCTCAGCCTTCACTATGATCCAACTCTCACATCCATACATGACTACTGGAAGAACCATAGCTTTGACTAGACACACCTTTGCCTGCAAAGTACTGTCTCTGCTTTTTAATCGCTGGCTAGGTTTGTCATAGCTTTTCTTCCAAGGAGCAAGCATCTTTTAACTTCATGGCTGCAGTCTTCTCTTCTATATCCTCCATGATTTCAGCCAGAAAAGAGGTTACTCATACATTTCTTAACCATTTAACATGTACAAAATTGTGCTAGCATTTTTATTAGGTTCTTATCTTTTTAATGTGTCACTGGTGAAGTTTTGGAGTGCTGTCTCCCTAAGATCATCTTTCCCCATAAGCCCTATGGACTTTATTGCACTACTGTGCATAGCATGGTGATTTTTATGAAAGCAATTATCACATTATAGCAGAAGTGTATTAAGAGTGTGGGGTACACCCTTAAAAGACTAATCTTGGGTACAAGAGCTTTGGGTACACACATTTATACACACAAGCTTGTTTAAATACAGTTGACAATGCAGGGGTTGAACATTGCAGGGGTTGGGGTGCTGACCTGCACAGTTAAAAAAAAATCTAAGTATAATTTATAGCTGGCCCCTCTTATTGGCAGTTCCTCTATATCCACTGTTCTATATCCATGGATTCAACCAGTCAATACTAATACTGTAGTACTGGGCTTCCCTTGTAGCTCTCCCTTGCAATGCAGGAGACCCGGGTTCGATTTATGGATCAGGATGATCCCCTGGAGAAGGAAATGGCAACCCACTCCAGTATTCTTCCCTGGAAAATCCCATGGACAGAGGAGCCTGGCGGGCTACAGTCCATGGGGCCACAAGAGTCGGACACGACTTAGCAACTCAACCACCACTGTAGTATTACTCTTGGAAAAAAATCTGTGTATAAGTGGACCCATGCAGTTCCAATCTGTGTTGTTCAAGAGTCAACTATTCCACCAGGCAGGTGTCCTGTCATGTCAGTTTTTTTCAGGGTTGACAGAAGAATAAAGTATCCATTTCAGAGGCCATCTAGACAGTGGTTCTTAGTTGCAGGATATGGGTCCCTTGTTCCTTCTGACTTTCTGAATCTTGGGGGGGATGGCCACCAGCAAAGACAAGCATTAAATCAGTTTACATACAATGGTTCAGGTTAGCAATGACCCACTCTTTTGTCATCTTAGGTGCTGGAAACAGTATAGGTCAAAGCATGTTCCCGCATCACAATCACCCAGAAAACTGAATAGAAAGAAGATTCCTGGACCTCACTCCAGATCTGCCAAATCAGAACCTCCAGGACTAAGAACTAAGGAATCAGCATTTTGACACTCAGTGGTCCTTAGACACCCTAAGCTTTGGGAACCACTGGACTAGCATGCCTGGCTAAACAAGACACAATGCAGAACCAGGTTCCCAGGTGCTTAATATATAGTCAAACTACCTTTTATCTAGAACAGCTGGCTTTTATTCTGTTTCATATCATTACCGTCCAACTCCAATGTCTTACGTCCAATTTTAGACCATTATTGTTGAGATATGCCATGGATACAACACATTGACCTGTGTGAGGAATTGGGGGTTGAAAAAAAGAAAGGGAAGTGCCAGAAAGGGGCCTGGCATATTAAGAGAGTGTTGTTCTGTAGCTGGTTCATTAAGTTCATATCCCATCTGTCTGTCAAATTTTTTAGAACTTTGAATTAAATTCTCTGGTGTGTTCTGAAACAAAGACAGGACATCTGTAGCTTCCTAACGAATAATTTCTCTCTTCTATAATCTAGCCACTGATGAACAGGCACTAAGTCCTGTATTTGTGTACAAGATGGGTTGGGAACAAAATACCAGCTAAAAACTGCAGAGATATTATGAGTGCATTAAAGGAATATAATTATTTTTATGGAGAAGATAGCCATTATTATAATGTGCCATACAGTAGTGCTTTGTAATCATCAGCAAGTGTTAATGTAATGTTTAACATCTTTCACCTTGAAAAGTGAGTATTTTATTATGATTCAAGTCACAGGTAAAATAATGAAAGATCTTAACTTTCTCCTTAATAGCTCCGAATACATATTGCAAAATAACTCCAGTACTTAGCATGCAGAGAGGAGAAAAAGCAAGTTCTATCTTCTAGTGTGTGTAAGAGGACATTGTAACAAAGAGATGCTTTTGAAGTAAACAATGAAGGAAATGGACATGAAAGTACAGAATTAAAATGGATTTGCTTTGTCTGTTTTAAAATTGTTGAAACAAGAACTCCCAAGATGAAATTTATTATGCATGCTGAGTAAAATGGCCCCAGGTATCAGAGAATTAGTGTGAGAATTAGCTAAGGGCTAGAAATCTCCATTCCCAGAAGTTATACTAACGATTCATCTTGCCCACCCTTTTCTAAATAAGACTTGACTTTATTTGTTCAAGTATTCTCACTTTCTGATGGCATAACAAGTGTAATGTTTATATTTTTAGAGTAAAATGCCATATCTACAACTTATTTTTAATAAATGTTCAGAGAAAGAAAAAACAAATATGGTAAAGCGTTAACCACTGATGACTCTAAGAGAGTTAGATGCGTGTTCACTCAACTATTCCATCAACTTTTCTGAACGGGGGAGATTTTTCACAGTATAAATTTGGAGGGAAAAAAAGGAATGCACAGTGCTGCTTAAGGTCAATGAAAATATTCACTATCACTCCAGAAACCCCTGAAATCATACCCAAGCCTGGGAGCATGATTTGATGTGTAATTCTGGTTTTATGGCTTGGCATAGTACTCCTCTAAAATTATGACTGAAGAAGAAGGAAGTGAAACTCAATACTTCCCTACCCACTGTAATTCTCTTGATATTGAGTATATTTCCCGCCAGAAGTATGACTTGCACAGTAAATGCTACAGCGGTTTTCTACCTTCAGGCCCATTCTTAAAAGATTATTCCTCTTTCTGTGGTTGACTAAAAACTGAGTTGTCATAGTATAAAGATCAAAATGAGTCTCTGCAAAGAACAGGTTTTACATTAAATCTTCGAACCAAATAGTTTCAAACCAGGAAAAGGTTTATAGACTTGGATCCATGAGTGAAATTTCATGTATCAAAATGAATGACAAGGTGGATTTATTCATGGCGTGAAATCATGGAATTGAGACTTTCTTCTGGGCCACAAGTACTGAAGCCCATATGCCCTAGAGCCCAGGCTCAGTAACAAGAGCAGTCGTCGAAATGAGAAGTCCACGTATCGCAACTACAGAGTAGTCCCTCACTCATCACGACTAGAGAAAGCCTGCTCGCAGCAGCAAAGACCCTGCTGCCTCTGCTTCTCCTGCTCAGTCGTGTCCAACTCTGCAACCCCATGGACTGTAGCCCACGAAGCTCCCCTGTCCAAGGAACTGCCAGGCAAGGATACCAGAGTGGGTTGCCAATTTCCTCCTCCAAGATTTCTTCCTGACCCAGGGATCAAACTCGCATCTCCTGCATTGCAGGCGGATTCTTTACCACTGAGCCATCAAGGAAGCCCTAAGGAAGACCCAATGCACCCAAAATAAATAAATTTTTTTAAAAAAATATTTTTTCCTGGAAGAGTCATAGATGTTTTCCTGTTATATATGTTTACATTTGTTTCTATATGTTATATATGTTTCCATTTCAGAAACTTGAAGCAACTAGTTCATCTCACATTTTCTCTTCTTCTTCCTTGTCATCATCTTTCTTCTCTGGCCCCCATTACTTTAATCTCAGACTCTTCTACTTAAAGTGCAGTCCTGGGCAAAAGACCCTATCTCATCCCCAGAATAAGAAGGCTCGATAAAGGACATAAATGGTATGGACCTAACAAAAGCAGAAGATATTAAGAAGAGATGGCAAGAATACACAGAAGAACTGTACAAAAAAGATCTTCACGACCCAGATAATCACGATGGTGTGATCACTGACCTAGAGCCAGACATCCTGGAATGTGAAGTCAAGTGGGCCTTAGAAAGCACCACTACAAACAAAGCTAGTGGAGGTGATGGAATTCCAGTTGAGCTATTTCAAATCCTGAAAGATGATGCTGTGAAAGTGCTCCAACTCAATATGCCAGCAAATTTGGAAAACTCAGCAGTGGCCACAGGACTGGAAAAGGTCAGTTTTCATTCCAATCCCAAAGAAAGGCAATGAATGCTCAAACTACCGCACAATTGCACTCATCTCACAGGCTAGTAAAGTAATGCTCAAAATTCTCCAAGCCAGGCTTCAGCAATATGTGAACCGTGAACTTCCTGATGTTCAAGCTGGTTTTAGAAAAGGCAGAGGAACCAGAGATCAAATTGCCAACATCCGCTGGATCATGAAAAAAGCAAGAGAGTTCCAGAAAAACATCTATTTCTGCTTTATTGACTATGCCAAAACCTTTGACTGCGTGGATCACAATAAACTGTGGAAAATTCTGAAAGAGATGGGAATATCAGACCACCTGATCTGCTTCTTGAGAAATCTGTATGCAGGTCAGGAAGTAACAGTTAGAACTGGACATGGAACAACAGACTGGTTCCAAATAGGAAAAGGAGTACGTCAAGGCTGTATATTGTCACCCTGCTTATTTAACTTATATGCAGAGTACATCATGAGAAACGCCGGACTGGAAGAAGCACAAGCTGGAATCAAGATTGCCGGGAGAAATATCAATAACCTGAGATATGCATATGACACCACCCTTATGGCAGAAAGTGAAGAGGAACTAAAAAGCCTCTTGATGAAAGTGAAAGTGGAAGTTACCGTAGGGCTCGAAATCTGCGGGTTTTAATTGTTTATTTATTTTTCCTCCCTATTATGTTGCCCTCTGTGCTGCCTTATGATCCAGCAATCCCACTGCTGGGCATACACACTGAGGAAACCAGAAGGGAAAGAGACACGTGTACCCCAGTGTTCATCGCAGCACTGTTTATAATAGCCAGGACATGGAAACAACCTAGATGTCCATCAGCAGATGAATGGATAAGAAAGCTGTGGTACATATACACAATGGAGTATTACTCAGCCATTAAAAAGAATACATTTGAATCAGTTCTAATGAGGTGGATGAAACTGGAGCCTATCATACAGAGTGAAGTAAGCCAGAAAGAAAAAC
>NW_011494900.1:3839917-3848380 GCF_000754665.1 Bison bison bison | reverse complement strand
GAATTTAGAAAGATGGTAACAATAACCCTGTGTACGAGACAGCAAAAGAGACACTGATGTATAGAACAGTCTTATGGACTCTGTGGGAGAGGGAGAGGGTGGGAAGATTTGGGAGAATGGCATTGAAACATGTATAATATCATGTATGAAACGAGTTGCCAGTCTAGGTTCGATGCACAACACTGGATGCTTGGGGCTAGTGCACTGGGATGACCCAGAGGGATGGTATGGGGAGGGAGGAGGGAGGAGGGTTCAGGATGGGGAACACATGTATACCTGTGGCGGATTCATTTCGATATTTGGCACAAGTAATACAATATTGTAAAGTTTAAAAATAAAATTAAATTCAAAAAAATTATAATTAAAAAAAAAGAAAGTGAAAGTGGAGAGTGACAAAGTTGGCTTAAAGCTCAACATTCAGAAAACAAAGATCATGGCATCTGGTCCCATCACTTCATGGGAAATAGATGGGGAAGCAGTGGAAACAGTGTCAGACTTTATTTTTGGGGGCTCCAAATCACTACAGATGGTGACTGTAGCCATGAAATGAAAAGATGCTTACTCCTTGGAAGGAAAGTTATGACCAACCTAGATAGCATATTCAAAAGCAGAGACATTACTTTGCCAACTAAGGTTCATCTAGTCAAGGCTATGGTTTTTCCAGTGGTCATGTATGGATGTGAGAGTTGGACTATGAAGAAGGCTGAGCGCAGAAGAATTGATGCTTTTGAACTGTGGTGTTGGGGAAGACTCTTGAGAGTCCCTTGGACTGCAAGGAGATCCAACCAGTCCATTCTGAAGGAGATCAGCCCTGGGATTTCTTTGGAAGGAATGATGCTAAAGCTGAATCTCCAGTACTTTGGCCACCTGATGTGAAGAGTTGACTCACTGGAAAAGACTCTGATGCTGGGAGGAACTGGGGGCAGGAGGAGAAGGGGACGACAGAGGATGAGATGGTTGGATGGCATCACTGACTCGATGGACGTGAGTCTGAGTGACCTCTAGGAGTTGGTGATGGACAGGGAGGCCTGGCGTGCTGCGATTCATGGGGTCGCAAAGAGTCGGACACGACTGAGCGACTGAACTGAACTGAACTAATGTACCTCACAACCGTCCTGGATTCCATGTCAGTTCAGCCTCATTTTTATTTGCCAGTGAATTGTGTGAACCCACCAGCCTCATGATCTCTCCAATCAATAATTTAAATCCCCCCTTCTCTGAAACAGAAATAAGGAGATTCTCTCTCTCTCCCTCCCTCCCTTCCTCTTTATCTCTCCCCCACCAGCTTCCATTTCTATAGATTCAACAAATGACGGTTTGGGGAGTTACTAAACTTAGCCCTTAGGCTACCTGACCTATTTGCCCTTTCACAGCTGGCTCTCCGCTGCACCTGCTGGACCCATTATAGTTCTACATTCCATGGAAACCAAAAGATTCTTAAAACTTGCTTAGTAAATGCTGGTTTCCATTCTCCCAGGAATGCAAGTTCATGACAGGTGACATGCATAATGGGATCAGCTGAACCTAGTTATATTCTCTACTGAAGCCCTTAGGTATAGCTGCAAGACTTCCCGGATACCAAATGCTTCTGTCTGCTGCACCATGAGCTTCTGCTTCCAGATACATGGTTAGTGATGACCAGACAGACAGAGAAATAGCTGTGCACAGTCTCCCAAAGCACCTTCAGGACGACAGGTATTGTGTCTGCTCATCTGCTGCTGCTATTATTAGAAGCCCTTCATACTAAGCTGTTGTTGAGGATGAAGTGGATTAAGACTTATGAAGTCTTTGTGATAAACACATGACACAGGGCTTTCGGGCAGGCTGGGTGGCATGCAGTTTTATTCAGCACCACACCTCAAATGCTCAGCAGGGCAGCCTGCTTTAAGGGTACTTTCCAAGCAGCAGCAAGGCACTTCAAATGTTTGAATGACTCATCCAAACTGACCTTCCACCACAGCCCAACTAACCTCAGGGGATGGGCGGGCTGGCAGCAAACTGCCACAGGGAAACACACTGGAGAGGAAGCAAGGGAACCACAGATGCCCACCAACCGGGCAGATGAGTCACTGGGTCCCTCGGTGCCTTTGTTAACCTGTGAAGTTCACGGACAACACCACCTACCTCCTACTTGCCTTGGGAGCTTGTTCCGAGGAATGCAGGCAATGCTGGCCAAGTGTTGAGAACTCCAGAAGATACTAGAATTCAGACAAATGGAATGCCAAGTCACAGTGGACATTGTGAACCCTAGCTCCTTCCTTATATTGACAGAGACATGCCATTTATGGCATTTGTTAATGCAAATGTCTTTACATTTGGATCATAATAATAACTAGAGAGCCAGAAGATACCAAGCACTCAGCTACGTTGTGATGTGACTGCCCCTCAGGTAGAGTCCTATAGAGAAAGCAAGGGCCCTTGAGATGTGCATGCTGGAGAGTGTACCCTTTTATGAACTACACCTGTTCAGAGCGTGAGAGCATCACTGAACTGGCACAGCAGATTCCCTCCCATTCCAGGAGACATGTGATGGAAGTCTATTGAACTGGGCCAGGAGCAGGGTCATCCACCAGCCACTCTTTGTAGATTTGATCTGTTGATTCTACCAGCACCCTAGAGGAGAGAGAGCAGTGCTGGGGGCAAAAGGCATACTCAAGTGTAATCTCTGATAGATCTCACTTCTCCAGAGGATATGGAGAATAAGTCACAAATAGTAAAGCCCAGCCTGTGGAAAGAGACCAAAACAAGAGAAGGGGCATCAGACTCAGACAACTCACAGGCCCCTGAAAAGATTTCCTGCAGGAATCAGAAAACAAAGTTTTGGAAAGCTTGCCTCCTCAGAAGAATGCAGAGTAACTGGCCTCTTTAAAACAGATTCAGAAAAATGAAGGTAGTTGAGATGAGTCTGAGACAATGGGATTAAAACCCGTAAAGGAGACAGTACAGAGCAGAATTGACCATGTGGCATCACCTTTCTTAAGGGCAGCTCAGCAACATGTATTTATATTCTTAAATACATACATGGTCTTTTACTTAACAGGTCTATTTCTAAAAAATTTAATCCAAGGAAATAATAGTACAAATTTACAAAGATGGAAGTACAGGTGTTAATTAGGGCTTTTATAATAGAAAAATGTGTCTACCAATGGAGAATTACTTAAATAAATTATGGTATTGATATATCACAACATTAAGATGGACACAGCATTAATAATTTTTAATTTTTTTCATATTCTTTTATATTACAGCTATTGAATATAGTTTCTTGTTCTATACAGTAGTACCTTGCTTTTTTATTTTATATATAGTAGTTTGTATCTGCTAATCCCAAACTCCTAATTTAACTCCACCAATTCTCCCCTTTGCAACTATAAATTTGTTTTCTATATCTGTGAGACTACTTCAGTTTTATAAATTCATTTGCATTATATTTTAGTTTCCACATATGTTACATCATATGATATTCGTCTTTCTCTGATTTACTTCACTTAGTATGGTCATCTCTAGGTCCAGGGCACACTTGAGCAATACTACTCTCAGATCTGGACAAGAAGTACCTCTGCCCTGGGCTTCATGCTTTAGTCTTGCTCTGCGCACCACGAACCCTGCATACCATAAACACATACACGAATATCAGAGCACAGGCCTGCCACTTGTCATCTGACCGTTAGCACTGGCCCAGCACAACCTCTAACCCTAAACATGGGCTCCTGTCCAGACCCCAGAGGAATACTGCTTCCCCTGGCTAACCCTCTCTCCTCAAAACAAAAGGCAGCTGTGTCAAAATGCCATGAAGATTTGCGGGTTGCTCCACTGCTGACACCGAAGGCCAGTATCTCTGGAATTCAGGGCAGATCTGAGCAGCCCAAGTTCTTAGGTTAGAAAAAAGACAAATTTGTTACCTTGTCAAATCTGTCTCAGCTTGAAGGCAATAAATTCTTCCACCGTGAAGTATTTCCCAATAGTGCCACACCTTCCTGTTTTTGTGTTCCAGTTCATTGCGCTAGGAGAACTAACAATATTATATTCACAACAGTCACGTATAATGGCAGAGGAAATTTTTGTAACACTAAACAAGTTTGTTTCACTTTTTGATTTAATGCCATCTCTCAGATCCCAAACCACCTCTTAGATTTTGCCGTGTGAGGCCCTTCCTGGGACTCTGCAAGTGATACTCCTAGTTTCTGCCAATAGGTAAGACTGCAGCTAGACGGCAAGGCCAGAGAAGGCAGAGACTTGCTCCTTTTTGTGTCTGTTGGGTATTTCTAGCAGCATCATCTCCACGACAGCCCTTCAATGTGGGAGCGACAGCTGGTTCATGTCCTGCTTGTGGTGGCAGTCCCAGACCAAGCATCGCAGCATCTACCGGCCAGACAAGACTCCCTGTTCCAAGTCTGCACTTCAGCTATCCAGTGCCTCCTCCGAGCTTTAGTTTCTCCTCTGCTCTACGAGCCCCAGGCTGGTGGCTTCTGCAGCTACTATCTTCATGTTATTTTGTGTGTGCTAAGTAGCTTCAGTTGTGTCCAACTCTTTGAGACCCCATGGACTATAGCCTACCAGGCTCCTCTGTCCAAGGAATTCTCCAGGCAAGAATACTGGAGTGGGTTGCCATGCCCTTCTCAAGGAGATCTTCCTGACCCAGGGATTGAACCCCCGTCTCTTTACATCTCCTGCACTGGCAAGAGGGGTATTTACCACTAGCGCCGATGTTACTTTCATGACTCTTTTTCAGTATTTTAGTTCGAGGATACCTGTTTACCAATTCCTAAGTTCTTGCTGTAATTTCTGTTTTCCTAACTGAACCTTACTGATGCAATAGATCTGAATGTAGTAAGCATGAAGAATAACAATAATTCTTCACAGTGCAATTAGACAGACACTGAGTTCTGGAATTGTGAATGGCTTTATTTTTATAAATGTACTTAATAAGACTTAATTAAATGTTGAACAAATAAAATACAATCTTATTTAAATACTTTGAGTTTAAATTTTTTATATTTAGAATTATTTGTACTGGGCTTTGTACTTTTAATAAGTAATCTTGAATACTTTAGAAGAAAAAATATCTTACATTAAAAACATGATGTATTAGTCAAGGTCCAAGTGACAGAGAGACTTATTTCAAGGAATGGGTTCATGTGATTGTCAAGGCTGTCAAGTCTGAATCCAAAGGGCCGGCCACCAAGGCTAGAACTCGGGGGCAGAAATGAAGCTACAGACTTGAGGCAGAATTTCTTCTTAACTGTGAAACCTCAGGTTTTCCTCTTAAGGCCTTTCAATTAATTCAATGAGACCCACTTACACTGTTGAAGGTAATCTTAAAGCCAACTAATTGTAGGTGTTAACCACATCTACAAAATACCTCCATGGCAATACCTAGATTAGTGTGGTTGAATAACTGTCTACAATAACTGAGCCAAGCTGATACATAAAACCATCATTTCTACATATGAAAAATATAAAATAATTTTATATAAAATAATACCTGTAAAATACATAAATGTTTTTATTTTATAACATTAATTTAAATTTTTGTAAATATATTTAATGTTTGTATACCCTGAATACTTTATGTTTGATTTAGAAATGAAAAAGACAAACATAGAGCCCAGGGGAAAAAAAATTTTGAAGTTGCAGAAATTTCATCTAATTTGCTCAAGTTGTATGTCTGAAAAGAAAAATTTTCTTGCTTTTTCATTATATTTGATGAATAACTAAATCTCTGTTATGTTAATTCTAAACATAGAATTTCCAATATAATGTCCTGTTTGCTAACTTAGTATGATCATAGCCAGGTGAAGGCTGCTCATTTCCACTGTTTTCAAGTTTGGAACATTTACGTAGACCACCTCTTTCCAGAAGGGAAAATCCTGAATACCTGTGCTAAACATGCTTGGATTTGGCAATGTCCTTGAAATATATTTGAAATATATATTGAGCGTTCCTGGTGGCTCAGACTGTAAAGAATTGCCTGCAATGCAGAAGACCTAGATTAAATCCCTGGTCGGGAAGATTCCCTGAAAAAGGGAATGGCTACCTACTCCAGTATTCTTGTCTGGAGAATTCCATGGACAGAGGAGCCTGGGGGGCTATAGTCCCTGGGCTCGCAAAGAATCAGACACTATCTTAGCAACTAACTTTCACTTTGAAATATACTGCAACCAGGATAGAAAAATGTTTATGGTCACTGCTATTTTCTGTCACATTGCTTCACAAGAAACTTTATAACAACTGACTAATGTAAATATTTTCATTTATTATCATTATTTTTTGGCTAATTTGGTAAGCCAAACTGATGGTAAGCCAAAAAAGATATGTTGTTTTTATTTTAATTATTGGTGAAGAGAAATAATTTGTATTTGAATTAACGCTATATATTACTAAAGCATGAAACCATTTATAGTTTATGACCAAGCAATTCTACTCATTAAATTTATTTTGGACAAATGGTCCATACTCAGAAGAACTGAAGAACTATACTTAAAGCAGAAGATAGGTATGAAAGTACTTTTTTCCTGGAGTTATTATATCATTGGAAAACTGGAACCAATGTTGAATGAGTGGAGACTTACTGTCTAATTATAATAAATTTATTTATCGACTTTATGCTGCCCCCTTCCCATGGCTGCTATATTAAGTTTATATGCCATCATGGGTAACAGGGCAGGAGGAAGGGGTGAGAAGACTCATAAGTGTAAAAAAGGTTAAAAAAAATGCCAGATATTAATTATTCATACACTTTGAGTATATTAAGATTTTTAAAAATGCATTTAAAAGGCCAGAAGGAAATTCATCAAAATGTTGATCTTGGTTATAATAGGGTCACAAGATCATAAGTATAATTTTTCTTCTTTAATTGCTTTTTTTGCTTTATAGAAAAACTTTTTCTATAAAGAGGTTATATAACTTTTTCCTTGTAAAGAAAAGTGAAAAAATAATTCCATATAGACTGCAAGGAGATCCAACCAGTCCATTCTGAAGGAGATCAGCCCTGGGATTTCTTTGGAAGGAATGATGCTAAAGCTGAATCTCCAGTACTTTGGCCACCTGATGTGAAGAGTTGACTCATTGGAAAAGACTCTGATGCTGGGAGGGATTGGGGGCAGGAGGAGAAGGGGACGACAGAGGATGAGATGGCTGGATGGCATCACTGACTCGATGGATGTGAGTCTGAGTGAACTCCGAGAGTTGGTGATGGACAGGGAGGCCTGGCGTGCTGCGATTCATGGGGTTGCAAAGAGTCGGACGTGATTGAGCGATTGAACTGAACTGAACTGAACTGATATTCCACTAAAACTTCTGAACTCATTAAAAAGTATTATTCGGAGCTAAACGAAATAGTCAAGTTTTCACTCTCTTTGAATCACCTCACTTCATGATTTACTGTGAATGTGGAAACCATCTGAAGATTCCATCAAGTTTTCTCTGTCACCTCCAAATGTCTTTATGTAATAAATTATTATTTTCTATTGTCCCAAAGAAACACCCTGCCTATTTTCTAAAAGTAAGTCTTTCAATTGTGTCCTTGGTTTGAATTGTTTCTTGCCCTCCAAACTTGGCCCCATCCATTATGGCCTCTCGTGTGAATTTGCCTCTTTTTTCACTGGATTCTTCCCTGGGCCTAGCGCAAATCCAAAGTGCCAAATTCCTTATTCAATATTACTTAGAGCAGCAGCAGCAGATCATTGAGCCAGTCGCGCGTCCCCTCTGAGCAGAGCCCTGTTTGACCCTGCAGTTCATGTGCCCCTGAAGCCCGCCCTGCCTGACAGACTCTCTCCTGCTGTGTTTTCCATCTTGGTGAGTGGCACTGTCATCTACCCAACTTCCCAGCTTATCATTCTCAGCTTTTCCTCTCCCTATCCGTCACACCTAATAAATCACCAAGTCTTGAAAGCTCCCACTTAAATATCTCTTGAATTGGCCCACACCTCTTTATCCCCACTGCCAGTCTCCCTAATTCAGGCTCTCATCACCCCTCACCTAGAAGACTGCATCAGCCTCTAACACTCTGGCTTCTCCCAACTCCCTCCTCCACAAAGTCAGCCAGGAGAATCTTGCTAAAAATGCAAATCTCATCATCATTCTTTCCCCACCTCCCCTACTGACAACACCTCTATAACACCCTTTGTTTGGGGGATAAAGTTCAAACACCTTAACATGGCTTATAAGGCCCTTTCTAATGTGGTCCCTGCTTGCTCTTCAAGTCTTGACTCTCACTGTAACTCTCTCCCTCTTGGAGGCCATTCTTTCTCTGACTATTTTCTAAAAGTAAGTCTTTCAATTGTGTCCTTGGTTTGAATTAAGACCCTCAGGCCTCCAGCTAGACTTCATAAAAAACTCAGAGAGGTCACACAGATAGGCCTCATGGGGAAAAATACGGAAACAGCTCTAGAGCTGGCCCCGAACCCTCCACGCTGCAGTGCACAGGTTGCCTCTGCAGCAGCACCCCCGCCCACCACCCCC
>NW_011494900.1:3810224-3839817 GCF_000754665.1 Bison bison bison | reverse complement strand
AATAGCTAAAAGGAGGACCCCTGGAACCAGACGCCAAGATACTTAATGCTTTCCTGCCTCAGTTTCTCATCTGTGAAAATGAGAATAATAGTATCTGCCTTAAATTCAGGATTAGGTGAGTTGATATACAAATACTTAGGACAGTTCTCTGGCATGCTGTAAGCACTATCTGAGCATCGTCGACACAACTAGAACCTGTTTCTGCTTCTCACTCCTGTCAGTTGATACCCCCTATCCTTTCCAGTGCTCATGACTTCTGCTCGTTGACGGCTTTGGATTACTTATGTCTTCCACTTCTTCGTGGCATCTGCATGTTTTCTCTTACGTGAGTTTAACTTCCACAATTTGCCAACTGCTTGGCTATCTCTTGAAATGTGCCAGTCTCCCCAGGAGACATCTGATGGGTCCAGAAAAATCACTGCAATTCCTCTGGGACAACCTACTGCAGTGCTGAGGCAGGGGCCCCACCCGGGGCTGCTCCCCTCTGTGATGGTTCAGGGAAGGAACCTCTTAGAGGAGCCTGTGGACCAAGCGAGCATTTCGAGCCCTGTCTATGCGGTTGGCACGCGTTCACTCAACCTTAAAGCGCTGTGCTTTCTCTGACTGGTGTCATTGCCTCGTCTCCCACAGTCAGTTCTTATCCTTATCTTCCTTTTTTAAAAATTTTGTCTTTGTATATTTTATATTGGAAAGCCATGCAATACCTTCATTTTTAAATACTTCAAATCACTGCACATTTACTTCTGTGAACTATACTGCCTGTGTTTTTACGTTAAACAAATTCTAGAAGTAGTTTTAGCAATGTAAGAAATTTCCAACTTAAATAGCAAAGAAATACATCCCGCTTGCTGATGACGACAGTTGTTTCTGTATTTCCCAAGTCTTTCAGATAAGTATCTTATTTGGTAAGATGAATTCTAAGAGCAATTATGAAAAAGTCAGACAATTCCACATATACCCCAAAAACCTCACTGAAAATACTAAGTTTGTATGGGATAGAACGTAGGTGTAGCTGTAGTAACAGGATATACATATGTTTCTTTTTCTTTTACACCATATGATAAAGCGAAATTCATGATTTATTAAAATATGTATACTCATTTTAAAAATACTCAGCCATGCTATATATAAAAGATAAAATAGAAATGATTTTATATAATGTGATGTGTGTCCTTGCCAGTTCATAAATGCATTCCAGATCTAAATATCCAGGAATAATTCAAAAGCATGGTTAGTACCCCATTGTGTTTGTTTTTTTCCTGTGTTTTTCTGCCCAAAAAGTTGAAAGAATTGTCCAGGTGAATACACACGTGGTTTGTTTCTCCTTTCTTCTGTTGATGGACATTTGAGCCATTCCCATTTGGGGCTGTTATGAGTAAAACTGCCATGAATATTCCAGTATAATTCTCTTTGTAGATATATGATTTTATTTCCCTCTCTAAACGGTGCTTTTGATGAACAGAAGCTTTAAATTTTGATGAAGGCTGATTTGTCAACTTTTCTTTTTTATGGTTAATTCATTGATGTCCTAATTATGAATTGTTGCCTACCCTAAGTCCATGAATATACTATCTTCTCTGTTCTTCTAGAAATATTACAGTTTTACCTCTCACATTTATATATATGATTTAATCTCAAGTTGCTTTTTGAGCACATTATAATGAAGAGCCTGTTACCAGGGTCTTTTTATTCCATGTAAATATTAAATTGTCCCAATGACATTCATTCTTTTCCCACCGGATTGCACTGGTGACTTTGCTGGAAATCAAGTAAACACACATACATGGGTCTATTTCCAGACTCTCTATTCTGTTTCATTGATCGATTTGTCTGTCTTTGTGCCAATAGCAAATGGACTTACTCTTGTAAACAAGATTTTAGATTAATTCTTGATGTCTGGCAGGTTAGTCCTGCAAATCCATTCTTCTTCAAGATTAACTATTTTAGATATTTTGCTTTTTTCTTATAAATTTTTTAAATCACTTGCGAATTTCTATAAAAAACCTGTTGAGAGTTTATATAATTGTATTAAATCTAATAGATAAATTTGAGGAGAATTGTCACCTTAACAATACCGAGTTTTCCAATCTTTGAAATGGTGTCTCTAATTAGGTCTTCCTTAATTTCTCTTGACAATGTTTTGTAGTTTTCAATGTAGAAGTTTGCATATCTTTGTCACTCCTAAGTATCTACTACCTTGTACTGTCATAAATGGTAGTCTTAACATTTTTATTTTCTAGTTGATTGTTGCTAATATGTAAAAATATTTTTTCCTGTTGACCTTGTATCCAGATACCTTTGCTAAATTCAAACTTATCACTTATCTGTGGACTCAACTGGATTTTCTGTGAGTAAAGAGAGTTTTACTTCTTCCTAGGTTTGATTCCTGGGTTGGGAAGATCCCCTGGCGAAGGAAAAGGCTACCCACTCCAGTATTCTGGCCTGGAGAACGCCATGGACTCTATAGTCCATGGGGTCGCAAAGAGTCAGACACGACAGCGACTTTCATGTTCACGTTTCCAATTGAATGCCTTTTATTTCTTTTTATTGTTTTATTGCACTGACAATATCTCTAGTACAATTTCTAGTGCTGGATCTTCAGTACAATGTGAATAGAAGTGGTAAAAATACATATTATTGTCTTGTCCCCAGTTTACGGGAGAAATGTTAAATAGTTCACCATTAAAGTCACACTGACTGTTGTTGTTTTTGTGTGTGCCTTAGCAAATTGACGAAGTTCCCTGTCTAGTTTGATGAGAATGACACAGGCGTTTAAAAATTTCTTTGGATTTATATTTATATCTCTTCTCTCACACTGAAAATACTGGTTCCTAATAATGTAAACATAATTTTTTTGTTTTGCCCTGTGATACACATGAGCTAGTTTCAAAACTATGACATCAGGAGCAATACCATAGTTATTACTAAGTAAAATGCAAGATAGCTTTGCCCTATTTTTCAGTATTATGGTGTATCTCACTAAGGATATATAGTCAGAGTCCTTGTTCTAAAGACAGTTAAAATAATCCCTTTTTCTTTATGGCTGTATCGTCAACTTGATATACAGTTTAGATTAATTTGTTTCATTTTGCTTTCAATTTTAGAGGTTTATTTTTTTCAGGTAAACTATCATATAATCTGGAAATAATCCACTGGTTAAAACTAGGTGCTTCCATTGCTAGGGGCATGGTTTGATCCTGGTCAGGGAACTAAGATCCTGCATGCTACATAATGTGGCTGGGAGGGTAAAAAAAAAAGAAAGAGTTCTGCTTCTTCCTTTTCAAATTTTAACCTTCTAATTATTTTCCACTTTGATTGATGGAGTTAATTTATTGTGGAGATGGTGATCATTCTTGCGTGCTCAGTCACTAAGCTGTGTGTGACTCTGCGACCCCACGGACTGTAGCCCACCAGGCTCCTCTGTCTGTGGAATTTTCCAGGCAAGAATACTGGAGTGGGTTGCCATTTTCTTCTCCAGGGAATCTTCCCGACCCAGGGATCAAATCTGCATTTCCTGTGTCTCCAGTATTACAGGCAGATTCTTTACCACTGAGCCACCTGAGAAGCCCGGGGATCATTCTTACCTGGTTCCTAACTCAAACAGGGATGTGTATAATTTTTAGTAAGTAAGATCCTGCTCCAGAGGTAATTACATGTATCTCTTAAAAGTGCTCCTTCCTCTATATTCCTCTAAGTACAACTTTAAGTCTAACTTTCATTGCCTCTTTCTCTGCCTCAATCTTTTTCCTTCTACTCTATCTTCCCTTTATGGTTGATTAGTTGTTCAAATCACTTCTGTAAAATGCAAACACATTCTGCATGAACTGTAGTTGTTACAAATATTAATAACACACAGATGGATTTGGGTTGGTTTTGGCTAGAATACAGACAGAAGGTATAGAACCCCCAATGGCTCGAGCTAGAGAATAATAATCCAGAGTTAGAATGTGGTGGTCAGAGAGCAGAGACAAAGCTGGGAAATTCAGTCCTTGTTTGAGAGGAAAGGACCTCTTTGAAGACTTGTGGCTGCTTCCCATTGATATTAACAAGGCACAAATATCTGGCTCCAATTCACCTTTCCAATCTTCTTTTAAACTATTGTCACTGACAAACTCAGCCCAACTCACCTACTCTCTCTACCATTTCTACACTTGGGGTTTCCGATTAGTTTCCTTTTGTTTCTGACACTTCAGGTTGGTCCTCTGTAGTCATGTGCCATGTATCTGATGGCTACACCCCATAAGATTCAGACACTAGAGATGTGACCGTGTTCTCTCCTCCAGCTTTTAATATGCATGCCTTCTCCTCAATGAGTGTTTCTTAATTTCTATTCCTAGAAATAATCCCTGGCTTCTCTGAATTCACCTATACCTTTACCTCTCTTATGATACCTCAATTCCTATCTTCTGCTGTGGTTATTAAAAAACAGGCATATTTTTAGATTCCCATAATTTCTGGAATGATGACCTGAGTCATAGTAATAAATAAGCATGAATGTGTTCTGATCATTACAGAAAAGACTGGCCTCCATTCCTCTTTTGTTATAATTTTAATAACACAATCTAGTAATTCATTTTGCTTGCCTGGAAAATCCCACGGGCGGAGGAGCCTGGTAGGCTGTAGTCCATGGGGCCTCGAAGAGTTAGACACGACTGAGCGACTTCACTTTCACTTTTCACTTTCATGCATTGGAGAAGGAAATGGCAACCCACTCCAGTGTTCTTGCCTGGAGAATCCCAGGGACGGGGGAGCCTGGTGGGCTGCCGTCTATGGGGTTGCACAGAGTCGGACACTACTGAAGCGACTTAGCAGCAGCAGCAGCAAACGATTAGGTAGCATAAGCTTAAAATCAACAAAACTCTTTGGTTTATATTTTAAGAAGTTTGTTCTGTTCTACATCTCCCTCAACTTCTGTTTGTGAGGTTAATTCTTTAAAATTTAAGTGTAGACATTAATTAATCCATGCCAAATTTTATCTTTTGAAAGTCTATCATGTAGTCTATTGAGATCTTGATTCTTTCACCCAGCCTATAATCCATGCATTCAGCTTTTAGTCATCTGTCTTTGTTGAGGTAGCTTATCAAACTATAATTCATGAATCCTGCATAAAACTGCACACACTGGGAAAAAAACCCTTTAAGCCAACATGGGTTGATTAATTAGAAATGTTTGGCCTCTGTTATCAAATTAGCTAAAAATCAAATCTACAAAATCCACTGTATTATATTCCATATCACATTTCCTGGATTCATGTTTAAGGATATCATATGTTTGTCTGGTGTCTCACTAACCAACACGTAATTACCAAAAGTTATCACCTTTCTACTACAATCCCTTGTAAGGAAGTAAATGAGCTTACTTTAGCATGCCTTGCTCCTGATGAACCCAGGCTGGCGCCTCCTGCCATATAAAAGGATTCTGATTGGTTTAACAAAGCCCAACACTCATGCTCACCTGACTCTCCCCACATGGAAAGGAAAGGTATTACTGCTCCAGAAATAAAACAACTTGATGACTCACTCAGACAAGAGAGGTTACTCCCTGTGACAGCTAATCACAACCTGGCGGCATACAGGTAAAGTAAATCAAGCTGATATTACTCACTCTCCAGACTGCCCATTGACAAGAGAGGCAGGAAGAGGGGTGTAGACTCACCCCTGTTGATTCCCAGCACCCACACACAGTCCACAGAGATCCCCAGCATAAGAGCAGCCTGTAAATAATCACTGTCAGCCTCCTCACTGCCTCTTCTGCCCACTTTCTTATTCAGAAAATATCCACTATCAACTGTATAACACATTCCTAAGGATGACCCTAAAATACAGGTCTTTCTGGTAGAGAAAGGTCTTCTGATAAAATGTTTTCTCTGCCAGAAATTATTTTGGTAGATGGTATCCAGTACATCCTCAGACTGGGGCTTTGTTTCTTGTTAAAGCCACTAGTTTGGAGGGGATTTTAAAAATTCATACAGGTTTTATCTATTGAGGTTAAAAGGTAATTTTTTTTTATGTTCTTAAGATTTATTTATTTTTTAATTTATTTAATTGGAGGTTAATTACTTTACAATATTGTATTGGTCTGCCATACATGGACATGAATCAGCCAGAGGTGTATATTTGTTCCCCATCCTGAACCCCCCTCCCACCTCCCTCCCATCCCATCCCTCAGGGTCATCCCAGTGCACCAGCTCTGAGCACCCTGTCTCATGCATCGAACCTGGACTGGAGATCTGTTTCACATATAGTAATATACATGTTTCAATGCTATTCTCTCAAATCATCCCACCCTGGCCTTCTCCCACAGAGTCTAAAAGTCTGTTCTATACATCTGTATCTCTTTTGCTGTCTCGCATATAGGGTCATTGTTACCATCTTTCTAAATTCCATATATATGCATTATTATACTGTATTGGTGTTTCTCTTTCTGACTTACTTCACTCTGTATAATAGGCTCCAGTTTCATCCACCTCATTAGAACTGATTCAAATGTATTCTTTTTAATGGCTGAGTAATATTCCATTGTGTATATGTACCACAGCTTTCTTATCCATTCATCTGCTGATGGACATCTAGGTTGCTTCCATGTCCTGGCTGTTACAAACAGTGTTTCGATGAATATTTGGGTACACGTGTCTCTTTCAGTTCTGGTTTCCTCGGTGTGTTTGCCCAGCAGTGGGATTGCTGAGTCATATGGCATTTCTATTTCCAGTTTTTTAAGGAATCTCCACACTGTTCTCCATAGTGGCTGTACTAGTTTGCATTCCCTCCAACAGTGTACTGCTGCTACTGCTAAGTCGCTTCAGTCGTGTCCAACTCTGTACGACCCCATAGACGGCAGCCCACTAGGCTCCTCCTAGTGTCCCTGGGATTCTCCAGGCAAGAACACTGGAGTGGGTTGCCATTTCCTTCTCCAATGCATGAAAGTGAAAAGTGAAAGTGAAGTCGCTCAGTCGTGCCCAACTCTTATCGACCCCATGGACTGGAGTCTACCAGGCTCCTCCGTCCATGGGATTTTCCAGGCAAGAGTACTGGAGCAGGGTGCCATTGCTTTCTCCAACAGTGTAAGATGGTTCCAAAATGTAATTTTTGAAAACATACTTTAATGTATCTGAGTACGTCCTGGCTCTGAGCTCTCCTTCAAGGATCATAATTCTGTTCATTTATTTGCGGATACTGAAGGAGTATTTTTAGACAGGGTACTGTGGTACAGTCCAAGAAATTCCTAGAAACTCAAAATTGAATTGGATCCTGTCCTTGCTCTCTGTACTTTCTGTAAGGAAATATAATGCAAAATAATTCTATTTAATAACAACTTTGCAGAGGGGCAGGGTGTGAAAAGGAACCAAACAAACATAAAGTTTGTAAGCAAAATTGAGTTTCTCTTAGGATGATTTCCAGTGTAAAATGACATTCAACCAGCAGATTCTGACATAACCTTTTTCAACTTCTGATCAAAATACTTAAGAAGAAGAAAGAAGATGAACACCCAAATAAAAATAAAAACTGACAATTAATCTATAGGCCAGAAGCAAAGGGAAAACTCCAGTAAGGATAAGTCAGATAGAATCACCTAGAAAAGTTTAATCAATTTCTCTCCCTTTCTAGGCGGCTGGGGAAAATGGCAAACTTGCAAGGAAAAAGTCAGGTGGAAAAGCCCAGCATTTTGCCTCTGAAGGAAAAAATAAAAAACTGAAGAAATGAGAAAATTAGGTGGCCAAACTTTCCTCGTATTGGAGCTGTGTTTGAGGGATCTGGAGTGCTCTTAGTCCTTCCTCCCCTCTCTTTCAAAAATATTTAAATTCTGTGATAAAAACTAGGCATATTTGGCAAAACGAATACAATTTTGTAAAGTTTAAAAATAAAATAAAATTATAATTAAAAAAAAAAAAAACTAGGCATAAGCTGGGATAACACTGGAGATTTCGTGGTCCCCTAAGTGAACACTGGGCTTCCCTGGTGGCTCAGATGGTAAAGAATCTGCCTGTAATGCAGGAGACCTGGGTTCAATCCCTGGGTCGGGAAGATCCCCTGGAGAAAGGAATGGCAACTCACTCTATGATTCTTGCCTGGAGAATCCCGTGGACAGAGGAGCCTGGCGGGCTACAGACCATGAGGTCACAGAGTTAGACATGACTGAGCGACTGACACCAGTGAACACTGTAGAGACATCAGGAAAGGGCTGTGAAATACAGGGATCTGGCAATGGTGATGTTTCCCAGAGTCAAGCAGTCAGAAGGTGATAGAGGCACTGAGGCAGGAGAAGATAGCAGATATCTCATGCTAGCAGAGTCTCACTAACGAAAATCTGCAAGAGGCTGGGAACTGCCTAGGAGCTGCACACCAGCCTGCCATCTAGCTCCTGAGCTGACAGGGAAACACCCAGCCAGAAACCCAAAGGCAGTCGTGTGCTGGAAAACCAGACCCTTCAAAAGCCCTATTCTCAAGTATTTGACAATTGCCATAGTATAAATACTCCCACTGTGGTGGATCTCAGCTACCAGTATCACTGAACCACAAGCTGGGGAGAGAAACAACTCTGGTATTGGTATAAGTTGAACCCATCACATCCCCTGACACACGGGTGGATGAATTTCTCTTCATTCTGGAATGAGGAAAGGGGAGTATGCGGAAAAAAAACCCAGGAACAAGGAAGGAGAAGGATGATAATACTGAGCAGAGGTTGAGCACTTACTCTCCCAAATACTTCATAGTTTATAAGGAACATCTCATTTAATCCTCGTAGCAATTCTATGAAGTAGGCGGTATGATCATAATTTTAAGACAACAATCTGAAGTTTCCAGAGGTAATTTGCTTTGCTCACGCAGCTATTAAGCAGAATATCTGGTCTTTGGACTGTTGAACTCCAAAACCCTTACACTTAAATTCTAAGCTAAGCACAAAGTAAACCTGCAATAAATATCCAGATTTCTTGACTCATCGTAATTCTATAAACCATTCATCTACCACATAAATTATTGTCATCTTCACTTTTTTCTCTTTTGATTTAATGAGAGATTTATATTTAGGAATTTTCCACTACTCTCTGCTAATTTAGAATGAGAGAGGCTTCTGGGATGTGTGTGTGTGTGTGTGTGTGTGTGTGTGTGTGTGTGTGAGGGGGGAGATGGGTGTGGGTGTGGTGGGGAATATTCAGAGAATAGAGGACCAAGGTCCTTTAATTCCTTTACAGTACTCCAAAAATCAGTGGCTAGAGATCAGAGGCTGGGACTGATAGTCCCGAATAAAAGCGGCCTGGGGACTTCCCTCGTGGTCCAATGGTGAAGACTGTTCTCAATGAAGGGAAGCCCAGATTCGATCCCTGATCAAGGAATTGGATCCCAAGTGTTGCAACTATGACCTGGCACAGCCAAATAAATAAAATTTAAAAAATAAATAAAAGTGACCTGTTATCTATTAATCTTCTGGTATTTTTAAATTCATACCAGAGAGTCTTTCTCTCTGCTACTTGCCATCAGTGTTAACACACACATGGATAAGTCATCCAAAACTCTAGCTTCACCGTGGCTTGATATATTCACTGACCTTTGTTCCCTAACAACTACCTCCTCCCATGGGCACACCTGGGGACCTTTGCACATCTATGTGCCCCACCTGTGATATAATGAATTCCAGTGAATTGCTCACTGACCACAGCCTTCTAGTTCTTCCACATCTTACTCCACCCCTTGGCCTTTGATCTAGTCAAGTAACCCCCTCACACTGAATTGTCTCTTGTGTTTCCCCCTAACCTTCCTCCCTTCTGTCTTCTTTCTTTTCGTTACTCAGGCTAGAGGCCAGGTCGCATCAGTTCAGTCTCACCCGTGAGCTCACCATCTTTGCCCCTATGGCTCTCATCACTTCATCCATCCATCCTCTCAGTCCCTGCACGCAGGTTGCTTTGGGGCTGCTGAGAAAATCATGTGCTAAGGTCCTCCAACCTTGGATTATTCTTCCTCACAGCCCAAAACTTCTCCAGTGAATACTTCTATCAGATGTTTCTCCCATTCCTCATGGCAGCTATTTCAAACTTCTACCACGTCCTTGGCTCCCCTACACCACAGACTCAGGAGAGGACACTGACTGTCCTTCACCAGTGTATTCGGTTGGAGGTGGCCCACATGCTTGGAGGATCACAGCACTGCGCAGTCCACAGTCCATAAGCGCTGTTAGAGGGAACCTCAGTATCTCCTTCGAGAAGTCTCCACATTTCCTCTGAATTGTCTTAAAGCCCTAAGAGTTTTCACAGCCATTGAGGGTCAGTCTGCCTTCTACATCCCGGTAGACACGGCCCTGGAGTCTGATTAGGACCCACTTCCTGGCCTCTTGTGGGCACACATATTACTGATACTTAACCAAACTAACTAGTTCTCTGACGATCCTGAAGGCGCTATCTGGAGTCAACAAAAATGGGCAGTCTCCTTCACATAATAATAATCTCTTCCAAGCCTCCTCCATTCTTAAGATTCTCAAATTTACAGACTTAACGCAGAGGAAAGGAATAAATAAAAATACCCAAATATCTTTGATTCTGCTTTGATTAAATTGAATTCCAGATAAAAGAAGAGGTGCCATATATAAATACAGTAACAGGATATCAATAACAGGAACCTTGGGCAGATGAGATGCTGACACAGACATTTTAAGGTTATAAAATATTGAGCTGATCATTGCAGCTTATTAGAGAGATAAAGATCAAAGGCAGACTCTATGAACCAATCAGATGTTTTGAGGACAACTATAAACGTAAACATTAGCCAGGTGGGGGTGAAAGTCCCTTTTTGACAGATTTATGTTTCTTATTATGATGAAATTTCTGGCTCGTGTACATTTAAGAAGTTCACCAGCTATCTCTTGATTTTTAACTACAATAATTTATTATAAAATTATCCCTAATTTTGAAGATAATGATGCTTGCTTTACTTGTTGGTTTTGAGAAATTTTATTTCCTCATTGTTTATTACATGAAGTTCAACTTGAATTAAACTCATCAAATTGTAACTGATCTTATTGTAATTAATTCAAAAAGTATAATGGATTCTTCAAATCTCTTGGAGTTAGGAAAAATACATCTGTTTTCTTCCTTTCATGGGCTATGATTGTAACATAAATCATGATTTTTTTATCAGAATCTTCTTTTGTTGGTATTCATCTGGGAAAAAATATCAACCTAGGAACTTCCCTGGTAGTACAGTGGTTAAGAATCTGCCTTCCAATGCAGAGGACGTGGGTTTGATCCCTGGTCAGGGAACTAAGAGCCCATATGCCTCAGAGCAACTAAGCCCCTTGGCCACAACAACTGAGCCTGAGTACCACAACTAGAGAGAAGATAGAGAGTCACAACAAACATCCTGTATGCTGCGACAAAAATCCCACATGCTACAACTAAGACCCCATGCAGCCAAATAAATAAATATTTTAAAG
Source organism: Bison bison bison (assembly GCF_000754665.1). NCBI lineage: Eukaryota > Metazoa > Chordata > Mammalia > Artiodactyla > Bovidae > Bison > Bison bison. Next base: position 3,828,396 of record NW_011494900.1, on the reverse strand, counting down.
AAAAAAGTCAACATACACAAAAACAGCATGAACAAACAGCACAATGAACCTCCAGTTGCCCATCATCCAGATTCAATATCATTAAGAAGTTGCCACAGTGTAGATACATTTGAAAATTAAGCATAAATTTAGCTGTGTATTTAACAGTACAAACCAGTCCCTTGAAGCAGCTGCCTCTCAGGTTCAAGGACACTAACAGCTCTGTGAAGAAACAGATCTATTCTCTCCCAAGAGCACACTCCAGGGTACTCCTACTCCTAATTTTAATTTAAAAAAAAATTTTTCCGCTTCATTGGTTATGTGTATTTCTAAAAATTATCACTACATAAATAGTATATCCACACTGTAATCCATAGTTCAGTATGTGGGAGTTGTTATTTTTTATTTTTTTAAAGTTCCCAGTCTCTTCTTACCTCTGAGGTACTGATGGTTGAGTTGTATCATTTAACACTTTTCTGCATATCCACACAATTACGTGCAAACATGTGGTACTAGTTATTAAGCCCTTGTCTCTCAGTTCCAAACTCTCCTTGTTTCATGATGCTGGGATTGTAACTTTGAAAACTACATTTCTCCTTTACTCCTTAGATTCCTGTTAGGATCCTTGTATCTTTCTGGTTTGCTAATGGACCCCAGGAGAATCACCTGACCAACGCTTCTTCAGTCCTGCAGCCGCAGCCATGGCCCCAGACAATAGCTGAACCCAGTTGGTTTTCAAACAATTGTAGAACCAGAGTCATCACACCTCCTAACCTAGACTTTTCCAAGTTCTCTTTCTAGTTAGCAAATTTGTACCTCCTTCACCACTATTAATCATGCTGCTGCTACTACTGCTAAGTCGCTTCAGTCATGTCCGACTCTGTGCTCCTCCATCCATGGGATTTTCCAGGCAAGAGTACTGGAGTGGGGTGCCGTTGCCTTCTCCAATTAATCATGCTAGTTCATCACAATTAATATTTTATATTTAATCATACATAAAATCACATAATAAAATATAAAACTATATTATATCTCTCTTCTGATAACTAGACAATGACACAGAAATATACACATATTGGATTTTTTTTCTTCTCCTTATATATGTATGCTTTACAATAAATGGAATAATCCATGCCCCTTACTTTGAAACTTGCATTTTTTCACTTGTTTCATGGACTTCTTTCCAGATCAATATATTTAACACTAAGTTAAGTCTTCTCAATAGCTGCATATTCCATTATATGGACAGACTGCAAACTATTCAGTCATTTGCCTGTTGATGGATGTAATACAAGTCCTAATTTCAGCTACAACCAAAAAATGATACAATAAACATCCCGGTTCATATATCCCTTTATACTAATTTTCTATTACAAAATTACTGAACATGGGATTACAGTATCAACAAATAAGATATTTGTATTTTTGAGACATTACATGTACCTAACTGAACTGGCCATACTCTGCAGTATATTACCTACTATCTTTAGTGGTTCATTCAATACCCTTCTTCTGTTTTATATTTTCCTCTGTTACTGCTACTGCCATTTCCTTTTCTGTAAGTCCCCACTCTAGTGTCCTTTCCACAGCCACCTTATTATACCTAACAAAAAATTTTTCGATTGTTTAAAAAAGATCCTTTTATGGTTCATTTATTTGAATCAGAATCCAAACAAAATCTACAGCATTGTATGTTGATTCTCTCAGTTTATAAAAGTTCCCTCTTACCTTCTCAACCACCCCCTCTCTGCCCTGCCATATCATTTGTTGAAATAAATGATTATTTGTCTTACAGAATATTCCAGATTCTAGACTTCCCTTCTCCAGGGGATCTTCCTGACCCAGGGATTAAACCCGGGTCTCTTGCACTGCAGGCAGATTCTTTACCATCTGAGCCACCAGGGAAGCCCATTGTTTCCTTTTAGTGTTGCTTAACTTGTTCCTCTTTTCTCATTTTTTGTAGACTGAAAATCAGATAAAGGCTTGATTATATTTAAGCTCAATTTTTTTTTCATGGAGGATTCTTCATATGTGGCGAGGTATTCTCCATACTACATCACATGATGATTGTCCTTAATGCCTAGTTGTCCCACTTACAATGACATTGAGATTGGTGCATGAATTCCACTATTGACAGTCTGATCTATTCATTATAAAGTTCCCCATCAACCTTTCACCTCATAGTTTTAGCAGCCATTAATGAGCATTCCTTAAAGCCACTGTTTTATTAGGGTTTATAAAAATGGTGACTTTCTTATTGTATCCTTCCTTCTGCATTTATTAATTAAAATTCCTCAACAAAGAAGAATCTTCCCTTATCAACTCTTTAGTTACTCTAAAATACAGTTCAAACAGAAAAGACAGGCTGGAACCTTTTCTTAAGTAGTAGATTTAACTTGTCTAATACTTCCTATGATATTGGTATTTGGGTTTTTTTTTAACTTTCAGTTATTTATATTTTGCCAGAAAAAAATTTGTTCCCTCCACATTTTCAGTTTATTACCATGGACTACACAAGATATTCTTGTATAATTCTTTTGACCTCTATTGTATTTTCTTTTTCAAACTTAAAATGGTATGTGTCCACATGCTGGCATGCTCAGTCGCTTCAGTCATGTCTTACTCTTTGCGACCCTATGGACTATAGCCTGCCAGGTTCCCCAGTCCATGAGATTCTCCAGGCAAGAATGCTGGAGAGGGTTTCCATGCCCTCCTCCAGGGGATCTTCCCAACACAGGGACTGAACCTGAGTCTCCTGTGGCTCCTGCATTGCAGGCGGATTCTTTACCGCTGAGCCACCAGGGAAGCCCATATGCATACATATGTACGTGTAAACATATGTGTGTGCACACACACACACACATCTGTGTTTGCATTTATACTGATCTTTACAAAGAACTCATTTAGAGTTTATATAGTTTTGATGACCCCAGAAGTTGTTTTCCCTTCTACAGGTCACTTCCTAAGTACTCACACCTGTTTCACATTTGGAATTAGTCTGGAGGGTGGATAAGGCATTTCTCAGGTAATTTGCAGTTCCAAATTACCTTTCCGTTATGTTTCCTCAGCACAGATTTAACTTCCAGTACCTCACTTTACTATGCAGAGACAAATTAGAAATCATCAGGAAAAAATTCCTCCACTTTTTACTTTTCTTGTCAACAAATTTATTTGCATTCTTGCCTTAAAAAAAAAAACAACTCTATTCCCATTCCCTTTCACCACAATGAAAGAGGACACTCCATCTATCTCTGCAACGTTTCTAGAGACCTTGATTAATTAATTAATGATTCTCAATTAGCATCAAATGCTACCAGCTTTCTTCCCTCAGTCTAAGTCTCCGCCATCTTAGGCAAATAGATACCTCCCTTTGTCCTGTGTTCCCGTCTGGTTACCGCAACGTCTTTCTCCCCATTACAGCCAGCCCGTTGAAAACGTCATCCGTAGTTTCCACTCATAGTCTTCCTCTGCTCCCATTACTTCCTCAAATCTCCTCTTGCCAAAGTCACCAGTGGCTTCTTCCTTGATTAAAAAAATAAATAAATTAAAAAACACTACGTACTCACCCCAGCAGCTGACGATGCTCTTGCCCTCTTTGAAGTACTTTCCTTTCTCAACTTTCTAACAGTCCACCCCACCCCACCCTCACACTTTTTCTGACTATTCTTCTACGTTTCTAGCTATTATTTCTTGTCCTCCTCTGTGGATTCCTCTTTCTGGAATATGGAAGACCTTCAGATGTCAGACTTTCTAGCACCCTGAGCCTTCTTTTTCCACTTACCTTGGAAGAAAAGGGTGCCAATTAATATTTATGGGGTGATGGCTTCCAGAGCTGAACTCTAGTCCAAAACATTCTCATAAGATCTTCTGTGTCCACAGTGGACTTGTCTACCCGTTATAAAAGCACCCTAAAGGTAATGTGTCCAAATCTGAACTCATTATTTTTCCTCAAAACTTGTTTTCCCTCCCATTCTTCCCTCTTGATAAATCATACTGCCATCTATCCAGTGATCCATGCCAGAGATCTTGTATGACAGTATGAGATAGTGTGATTACAAAATGGAAAAACCACTGGATTTTGCAAAAGAAAATTTATCACATGCTTAAGAATAATCTCATGGAAGGCATTTGTAAGAATTATAATCAGCTCTCAAAGAGTATCTTTCCTCAAACTCTGTATTTCCCACTTGAGTTTTTTCTTTCTTTTTTTGCTTTCATCTGTTTCCTCCCTCTGTGAACTAGATTTTTCTGATAATATATGGCTCACTAAGACTCCAGTACTCTTGCCTGGAAAATCCCATGGACAGAGGAGCCTGGTAGGCTGCAGTCCATGGGCTCTCGAAGAGTTGGACACGACTGAGCAACTTCACTTTCACTTTTCATTTTCATGCATTGGAGAAGGAAATGGCAACCCATTCCAGTGTTCTTGCCCAGAGAATCCCAGGGACGGGGGAGCCTAGTGGGCTGCCGTCTACGGGGGTCGCACAGAGTCGGACACGACTGAAGCGACTTAACAGAAGCAGCAGCAGCAGCAGTATGACCTTTCAGGCCAAGCCCACATCAGCATTTCTCTGATGTTGCTGTTCATATCAGAAGAGACTCAGATTGCCCCAACCTAAACTGACTCAAATGGTGCAAATATGTCATGCTTATGTCCTCTGCCTTAACTGGAGCTGTAGATAGGAATAGATGTTTTTTCAAACGAGTTGTGGGAAAGATAGACTGTATATCGAGAGTTCTTGACATTTTACTCTTCACAAATCCTTCGTATCTAAGAAATAATGATGAAATTCTGCCAAATCTACCTTTTATACTATTTCACAAATCTAGCCACTTCTTTTCATCCCCTCCTCACTTCACAACTTAATGCTGCCCTTTCCTAGATCCTCCCAACATATCCCCATATTCAGTCTCTCTTTCTTCACATCCAACCTCTACAATGTAGCCAGAGTGACCTTTTTAAAGTACCAGTAATGTCACTTCTTTACTTAAATCTTGTCATAGGACATGTCAAGGCTGACACCTGACATACATGTCTGTATGTTAGTTAAAACTCCTTATTATGATTATGTTAGTTGCCCAGGGCTGATGTAACAGATTGGCACAAATTTAATGACTTAAAACCACAGAAATGTATTCTTTCAAAGTTCTAGAGGCTAAAGGTGCAAAATCAATATGTTGGCAGGACCGTGCTCTCTCTGAAGTCTCTAGGGAAGAATCTTTCTTCCCTCTTTTCTGGATTCTGGTGTCTCCCAGCAATCTTTGGCATTCCTTGACTTGAGCCGCATCACTCCAAGCTCCGCCTTCAGCTTCACGTGACCTCCTTCTCTGTGTGTCTGGGTCCTCTCCTCTTCTTCTAAGGACACCAGTCATTGGATTAAGGCCCACACTTAATCCAGAAGGATTTCCCCTTGAGATCCTTAACCAACCTCATCAGTAAAGACCCTATTTCCAAAAGCTCACATTCTGAGGTTCCAGGTAAAATTGGTTCCCAAAGGAATCTCTTTCCTCAAACTCTGTATCTCCCAACACAACTTCACTTGAATTTTTTTCTTTTTTTTTTCTTTTAACTTTCATCTGTTTCCTCCCTCTGTGAACTTGATTTTTCTGCCAATATATGACTCACTAAGACTACCTGAACTGTAACCCAGCATGACCTTTTAGGGGGACACTACTCAACCCAGTACAACGGGCTATAGGCCTTTTATGATATGGTGTCTACTCACCTCTCCAGCCTCATCTCTTATCACTCTCCAGCCCTCATATAATCTCTAGTCATAATAGCCTTTTGCAGTTCTGGGGCCATAAGACACAAGAAAGACTTACTTCTGGATTTTTGCATTTCCTGCCCACTTCTGTTTAGAATGTCCTTGCCATCTCCCTTTGCCTGGCTCTTACAATTTTTCAGATTCAGGGACTCTAGAAAGTTTTCCGAAGTCCCATCCATCATTGCTGTATGCCATCTGATCCCAAATTCTCATTTCACCTTCCATTTACCTCAATCATAGCATGTATCCCACTACCTAGTAATTTTAATTGCTGTCTCACTTCTTTTCTAGTCTTTCTCTCAATTCTTTGCCACTCAAATAATCAGTAAGGGACCAATCACTTCTGGTTTTCTTTTAATTTGCTTTTGTACTCTCAGTGCAAAACACAGGGCCTAATAGGCACTCAACAGATGATTATACAATGAATGAATGTCTTTGAAAAGTAGTTCGCATATGGTAAGAATTTCCAGGTGTCAAAACTGATACGCAATTGCGTCTGTGATGGTTTCTTTTTTGTGTGTGTGTGATGGTTTCTTTATTCAGGTTTGTCCATTAGAGGGAATAATAACTTCGTCTGAGGAAATTGAGGGAAGCACTCCATGAATACTGAATATTATATTAGTCAGTATTAAATTACTCCATTTAGTTTTGCTGTTGCATGTGTTGAAAACCCACTTTGATCTGACCATAGTCCTATTCACTTTGATTATCCTTAGATCAAATAATGCAAGATTCTCAATTATAGCCATAGATGTGAATGATAGAATTACTGTATGAGTGGGTTTGAATTCCATATTAATGTTAACCTTAAAGAAAATTATGTAGGTTTTTTCCTAAAGTGGAGAAAAGCCTTTATTGAAATTGAGAAATGTGTATACCCACAAGTGAAAGAACTTGAAATAGAGCCTTAAAGAAAAGAGAAAAGTTAAAGTAGATAGTGTTGATTACTTTCAGGTAGCTTACCACTTTCATCACCATTAGAATTTAATTATGTAAGCACTCTGAATAAAATGAGGACAGAAAAGATGTTATTAAGAAGATCACATTCCTTTTAGTTAAATCATTTTTTGGAATAAACGGCTCCCAGGATTCTTGAATGTTTTCCTTTTTGGTTAATATAGCATCAAGGATTATAAAAGTATATAGCAGGCGTACATACTTATATATGGGTTGCCTGAACTAAAAGAGACTACAAGCTAATTGTGGTTGAGGGGCATCAGCAAGTAGGACATCAACGATGAACACAGCTTCTGGAAGCCCCTGGCCTCCTGAGCAACCCTGAGACCCAGTTATGGGGAAGTCCTTGCAGCTGCGTTTAAGGAGTTTTAAGAATCTGTCAAAGGGAAGCTGGTAAGATCAATGAGATGTTGTGAAGTTCTCCAGACTGACACAAACCCAAGCTCCCAAGGAACATCAAGAACAAAATAACTCAAAGGTGGAGAAGCTGAGCTGTGATGAGACCAAGAAAGGGATTCTCTGGTGGCCACTGGTTTTCAGATTGTGCTCTGGGAACGCCCTCAGCAAAATGGAAGAGGATGACTTGTAGAGAAAAAAATGACCCCTTTGCTTCACTTCTTCCCTCCTTCCTCTAATCTCTTTCCATATCTCTGTCTCCATCCGCTCTCTCTTCTAACTCACACTGACTCTCTCTGTTCCTCTCTGGATACTAGAAAACAGAAATACAAGCAAGACAAATCCCTGCTCTTCACATAACCTTTCCCTACAGCCCATTTGCCTGTGAACAGAGGCCATAGCTGGAAAGAGCTAGATATTCTCTTGTGAATGTGTTAGTTGCTCGGTCATGTCCAGCTCTTTGTGATCCCATAGATTGTAACCTACCAGGCTCCTCTGTCCATGAGATTCTGCAGGCAATAACACTGGGGTGGGCTGCCATTCTTTCTCCAGGGGATCTTCCCGACCCAGGGATCCAACCCAGGTCTCCCACATTGCAGGCAGATTCTATACTGTCTGAGCCAACTGGGAAGCCCACAGATATTCTCTTACAGCCCTCAATTCTGAAAATCTATTCATTCATTTTTTTTGTCATTCATTCATTTATTCATTATTCAACAAACATTTACTGAACCTATGTTTTAGGTATATAATTTGCCTTCCTGATCAGTTATCTTCAATCCCTTTCAATTCACGCAAATTTTTTTCCCGCTAAAAGTTTGCTGATGTTCAATATGGAAACATGACAGCTGCACTGAGTGAATTGAAGTAGGAACATAGAACTGGCCACCTCCTGCCCTGCCCTCTTCTGCAGCCACTGAAGAATGCTTTGTGGAGCATAGCACACACACCCCTGTTCTATGGTGAGCACTCCCATACATTGCAGAGGGAATGTGAATTGGTACAATGACTGAAAAACAGCCTGATACATAAAGTGAACAATATGCCCACCCAGTTCCTCCCCTGGCTATACACACTCAAGACTGAAATGTATACATATGAGAACCAGGGGACATATCAAGAGTAAGCATAGTTTATAAGAGGCACAAAATGAAAACAATGTTAATTTCCAGCATCAGTTGAATGGGTAAGTAAAAATGGTACAGAATAATCAAAATGGAAAAACCAACTACATGAAGCAACATGGGTGAATCTAACAATGCTGAATGACAGAAACAAGAAAAAATAATATGGATAGGATTTACAAAATGTTCATTTACATGAAGTTCAAATGTAAGCAAAACTAAACTGTATTATTGAGGAAATACCTACTGAGATGGTTTTAAAAGAACAATAGAGAGTAGAACAAAGAAGTGATTACCATAGTGAGAAGTTACCTCTAGGGAAGATGACAAGGGATATTAAGGGGAAAGGTCACAGGGAGTTAGTTGTAGGTGTTCTGGGGATGCTAGTGTTATCTTATCCTTTGCTATGGGAAGTGATCACACTACTGTTTGTATTATTTTTTGTGGGTGATTATACCTGCATTATTCTAATTATTCATTAAACAGCCTTTTATGTTTTATATCTTTTTCTGCAATGTTTCACACTTGCTTAAATGGCTACGCAAACAAAATACCATTGCTTGATTCCTGGGAAGTGAGAACAGGAGGGAAAATGATCAACTTCAAAGATTTTGGAGTCTCTAGCTCCTGGTATAATGTCTACCCCAGGCAAAAGACCTATATAGTAATGTTGGCTAAACCAAACTGGCCTAGGCAATGAGACATGCTTTGAAAGAGTAAACATCTTGTAGAGCCTACAGGCTACATCTAAAATTCTCATTTTTACTCCATGTCAAAGACAAAATGCTGCTGTGGTTCTGTGTTTCTGTTTATGTTCAGTTCAGTTCAGTTGCTCAGTCGTGTCCGACTCTTTGCGACCCCACGGACTGCAGCATGCCAGGTCTCCCCGTCCATCACCAACTCCCAGAGTTTACTCAAACTCATGTCCATTGAGCCAGTGATGCCATCCAACCATCTCATTCTTTGCCATTACCTTCACCTCCTACCCCCAATCCCTCCCAGCATTAGGGTCTTTTCCAATGAGTCAACTCTTCGCATGAGGTGGCCAAAGTACTGGAGTTTCAGCTTCAGCATCAGCCCTTCCAATGAATATTCCGGACTGATTTCCTTTAGGATGGACTGGTTGGATCTCCTTGTAGTCCAAGGGACTCTCAAGAGTCTTCTCCAACACCACAGTTCAAAAGCATCAATGCTTCAGCACTCAGCTTTCTTTATAGTCCAACTCTCACATCCTACATGACCACTGGAAAACCATAGCTTTGACTGCATGGACCTTTGTTGGCAAAGTAATGTCTCTGCTTTTGAATATGCTGCTAGGTTGGTCATAGCTTTTCTTCCAAAGAGCAAGCATCTTTTAATTTCATGGCTGCAGTCACCATCTGTAGTGATTTTGGAGCCCAGAAAAATAAAGTCTCTCACTGTTTCCACTGTTTCCCCATCTATTTGCCATGAAGTGATGGGACCCGATGCCATGATCTTAGTTTTCTGAATGTTGAGTTTTAAGCCAACTTTTTCACTCTCCTCTTTCACTTTCATCAAGAGGCTCTTTAGTTCTTTGCTTTCTGCCATAAGGGTGGTGTCATCTGCATATCTGAGGTTATTGAGATTTCTCCCAGCAATCTTGATTCCAGCTTGTGCTTCATCTAGTCCAGCAATTCTCATGATGTACTCTGCATATAAGTTAAATAAGCAGGGTAACAAAATACAGCCTTGATGTATTCCTTTCCCAATTTGGAACCCATCTGTTTATCTTGCTACATATTATTTAATTCATAGTGAATAAAGAATAATGATTTTCTTTGAGGACATCAGTGTTTTTAATTGATTTTTGTTCAACTCAGTATTGACCTTTAACTTCAAACTTTATAAAAAATTGTCTAAATCTAGACAAAACAACTGACCTCAGTTTCTAATGGAGCCAAACACCTACTGGAAATTTGAAGATAGACACACAGTATACATACGTTCTTAATTTTTCCTGCTTCTCCTTAAAACATTGACCGGAGAAAACTCTGATTATTTGTGGGTTTATTTTGTTCCAATTGAGAATTCACTGTATTCTATGCTATGCAACTAAATTAAAATGCTTCACCATTTTCTTTAGATAATAGCTATATCTTTCTACTAGTCAATTATTAACGACAAATCAGATTCTTTACCTGGTTTAACACTGTCTATGATAATAACCAATCTTTTTAAAATTATTAGCTTCAGATGCAATTATAAAAATAGAGACATTTTAATAGTTTTCAATGTTTTAAACATAGAATTGAAAAATAATTTACTTTATATATATATCATATATAATGCTCTGTTTTTTCAATAGCTAATTTTATTTATTTGTCACATATAATAGCCATACAGCCTTAACATAAATTGAAATAAAATGAAGAAAATTTCATTCATAATCCCAATGCTACCACAAATCAAACTGTTTTCAGTTTTAATTATACAATTAATTCCCTACTTTTAAACTAATGAGATCATTTAAAAAGTTACTTTAGTCTTTGCTGTTCTGTAAACTAGAAAGAAAAATATTTACTGTTTTTTGTTTCCCACTTAGTTCAAAATTATATGAAGGATTCACAGAAGCTGTTAAAAATTCTATATATGCTTTTATATTCCAGTGTATAAATTGTTCTATGAACATTCACTCATAAGACAAAGCTCTGAAATCAAACACATTAAACATAAACCAAAATGAATAAGTAGTCATGTTCATCTCATATAAACCCTAGAAACAAAAATGTGTTTATTATATTTAATAATAAGTTATATTATATCCTCATAACTTATCCTTGCATCTTTTATTCAGTTATTAAATATAAATAACATGTATTTAAAGTTACAGAAGGTAATAGTTGCTTATCTGCAAGACTGGCTTTTTTTTAATGATATGTAAACTTAGTCAAGCCCCACATCTCTGTGGTAGTTGTTTGTTCTTATATAAAATGAAGCCACAAAGAACTCTATAGGTACCTTAAAAACATCAAGAAGCAACCCACTGAAATTGGGGAGATTTATTGTACATAAGGAATGTTTCAACTCACTGACTAAAGATAAATGCAATAAACCAGAAAAATCAAACAAGATGATAACAAAGTCCAGTAAAGGTGGTCTTTGATGTAGAAGACAAAGAATGAAAGTGTGATGGTGCTCCCTGGCCGGAAGCTTCAATCTAGAATTAAGATTCAAGAGTTCCTAGAAAGAGTCAACAAAGGAAAAATCAAAACCAAAACCAAAAAATCCTTAGTCTATTATCTAAAACAAAACAGGAACCAAGCAAAGGAAAGGAGGGCTGAATGAGACTTACCTTGTATTTAGGAGCAGCTTTTTTTTGTCCTCTTCAGGGTGGTGGCCGGGCGGGGCGGGGAGTTCATGTGAATGTTGCCACTGTCAGTGGGCTCAATTACTGGAAGAAAATTATTACCCTGGTGTTAGGGCAAGAAAACCTTTCATTTGGGGTACAGAAACTGAAGACAAATTAAAATTAATGGTTACACTATTTTTCAAAAATCCTCCTTTTGTACCTCAATAAGGAATAAAAAAATAATACATTGTTCACTAACTTTTCCTTGTACTGTATTAATGTTATCTAACTATAGCTGACTTATATGTATGGATCATAATACACAAAATGATCTTATATATATTTTATCATGTCTAAAAACACAAAAAATTCATGCTAAAGTCTTAACTGACTTTTCTTTTCTTCTTGCACCAGATTCTGGGACACAGGTTGCTTTTTTCATCCTTCATCCCTGTCTCCCTGGCCATAATCATGCTTGTTTTAAGGAATTTTCCTGCTGATCATTCTGGAAAACCTATTTTATATCCATTCTCTCCTCTCACTCCCAGGTAAACTCCTTAGGTGTTCCTTACATTCACAGCATCCATTTTCTTTTTTCTCTTCAATTGGCCCCTTAAAGATTTCTGAAAAGTAAAATTAGAGAAGCCAACTCTTCTTTTCTAGAAACAAAGGTTATTCGTTCAAACAAAAGAATGTAATTCAATATCAAAGCAGCACTTGTGACAATGACTAAGGCTGGAATTGTCCCTCCAGGGATGTTGAACTGTTTCTGCTTCAGTAGACTACATTACCACATGAAGGATAATAATAACAATTATCAGGACTTCCCTGGTGGTCCAGTGGTTAAGAGTCTGCCTTCCAATGCAGGGGACTAGGGTTTGATCCCTGGTCAGGGAACTAAGATGCCCCATGCCAGGGGGCAATTAAGCCTGTGTGCCACAACTAGAAAGCCCACAAGCTACAATGAAGAGCATGTGAACTAAGACCCAAAAACCAAAAATACACAAATATTAAAAAAAATTATAACAGATATCATTCATCGAGCATTTTTTTTAATATACCAGAACTTAAAACATCATGCTAAGAATTTTTCATAGTGTTTGGCTCATTCTTCATAGCAGTCATACAAGGCAGAGAAATAATATAATCACCATTTTAGAGGTGAGGATGCAAAAACACATGAAACAGAGTTAAATACGTGGCTGAGGTCACCCAGCTGGTAAGTGACAGCTAGAAGTTGAACCTAGGCAATCCAATGCCAGAACCCACCCTCCCTATGGTGCGGGTCCATGAGTGTCAGTCACTATTCCTCAGACCCGGGTTCTTGGAGGTGATCTAAGAGGATCACAGCTCCTCTGATGAGATGGCTCTGTAGATAAGGAAGAAGGATCTGAAATTTGGGCTATCTAACTGTAGATCAAACCTAAGAAAGAGAGGTGACCAACATTATTAAAACACTCCCTACTGCATCCTGGACAGTGGGATCCTTCCGGTTATAAGACGGCCTACACTGGTTTTCCTGCTTCATGAGAAGAACAAAAGAGCCACCTAATCAGAAAGTCTTGGCAAGGGGCAATATAATCAGTGTACCAGAGAAGGGGTGAAGGGGCAGTTCTCGGATGCAAGTTCTGATTGATAAATGAAGATAAAATCAGTCCCTCTGCAAGAAAGTAAATGGTTGCAATGACAGAAAGAGAGCTGAAGTCTCAACAAAATGAATCCTTAATACTTTACGGGATTAACACTGTGATCTTATTCAAACACATGTTTCGGCCTCTTTTTAAAATAGCATTTTTTTGGACTTCCCTGGTGGTCCAGTGGTTAAAAATCTGCCCAGCAATGCAGGAGACACAGGTTCAATCCTTGGTCTGGAAAGATCCCACATACCTCGGGGCAGCTAAGCCCATCCATCACAAATACTGAGCCCTCCCTCCAGAGTCCATGAGCCATAACTACTGAAACCCTTGCCCTAGAGCCCATGCCATCACAATGAGAAGTCCATGCACTGCAACCAGAGAGGAGCCGTGCTTGTCACAACTAAAGAAAGCCCACGTTGCAGCAATGAAGACCCAGAGCAGCCATAAATGAATAAGAATAACATAGAGCAGCATTTTCACCTTTTCTAACTTACAGTTATAAATAAAGTCCACTTTCTTCTTCCCTGATGAATATCACAGAATTTCATCTCTGCTTCCTAAGTGTCAGGATGTCCTCTTCTCCTTACCTGAGAGAGTCTCAAGGCTTCAATATCCCCACTGACCACAGGATCTCAAGTTGTCCTTTTGAGAATAAAATGAATCATATAATCTTGGTGTGTTAAGGAACCAGGCTGTGATGGTTTTTTGGCTACTTGCTGGTAAGCATTTCCTTGCTTCCTAATTGCCATGCAATTGTTGGAAACAACAAATATTTATTTTTAAATTTTGAGTCTTTGGCCTTTTTCCTTTCATCCCAAGTAGACACTAGCTTGTGGGCACAGTCTGAAGCCATGCAGACCCTGAGGATGGCCTAGGTAGACTATGGGATGTCCCCTTTACATTGTCCCCACTCCTCACGGAAGCCATAGTTAAGTTCTGACCCAGGGTATTTTCAGATCAGAAACACTTGATTTTTCTGACAGGGATTATAAACTGGAGGTATCTGCCAGAATCCACACCAGCTCTCTCCACCTCTAATCTCTTTCTTATCTAACCCTTAAACATTGGATAAATTTTTGTCTGTAAGGCAAAATGACTTTCTATAGGAATTCTTCAGTCCAAGAGTCAGGAAAGGAGATCTCCGAGCTCACATGGAGCGAGGAGAACCCTAGTGGCCAGACTGTGTTCGCTACAGATCATTCCTCATTAAGAGCTTCTGTGGAGGAGTGGCTGATTCCGGAGACTGCTGCTGCTGCTGCTGCTAAGTCGATTCAGTCGTGTCTGACTCTGTGCGAACCCATAGACGGCAGCCCACTAGGCTCCTCCTAGTGTCCCTGGGATTCTCCAGGCAAGGATACTGGAGTGGGTTGCCATTTTCTTCTCCAATGCATGAAAGTGAAAAGTGAAAGTGAAGTCGCTCAGTCGTGCCTGACTCTTAGCGACCCCATGGACTGCAGCCCACCAGGCTCCTCCATCCATGGGATTTTCCAGGCAAGAGTACTGGAGTGGGGTGTCATCGCCTTCTCCGCTACTAGGTTCATATCAAAAGAACTTAGGAACCTTCTTGACTAAGCTCTCACTGGCCAAGAATGGTAAATTTGAACATTACTGAGGTTAATAACTGCAACAGATTAAAACACATCAAGTGTATGTAAGCCTTGTGTTTAAAATGATACTTAAAAAAAAAAAAAAAATTTAAATTTAAATTTAAAAAATCCAACTAATTGGTCACTTTTGGAAGGTGCTAGTGAACTGATTCATTATATTTGGAAACTGGTAAACAGAGCAAAGATTTCATCATTACTCCTGTATTTCCTATACACACTACCTCAGAGTAACCAATACTTAATGATTAAATTTGGTCTTTATAGAATTACAGATGGAAAAAAGGAACAACAGAATTAGAATATCAGCATCTTACCATCTCTAATGAATTAATCTGGTCAGTGATCATCAGTGAGGCTGCTAACATCACAAAGAACACAACTGGATTTCCGTACCACATGACAGAAGCACACACATCACCACTCACAAAACTCTCTTGGAAATTAAAACTCCGATGTCAATCTGGTTAATCATTAGATTCAATTTACAGGAAATACAAAGGACAGAGAAACATGTCAAATGACAAGACTGGGATGCAAACTCCAGTGGGCAGTGGAAATACAACCCAGTTTCTTCAACACAAAAAACAACAAGGGCAAAAAGAAGGGGGGAGAAAAGGAGATTTATGGGAGCGTTAATCAAGGTTCTCCAGAGAAACAGAATCTATAGTACAGACAGACAGACACACAGATCTAGAGAAGACTGAACTATTATGAAATTGGCTCACTTGGTTACAGGTTGACTGACAAGTCCTAAGGTCTGCAGTCAGCTAGCCAGAAACATAGGCGAGCTGATAGCATACTTCTACTCCAAAAGCCAGCAGGTTCTAGACCTAGGAGAAGCTGAAGCTGAAGAAGCTTGAACCCAAAGGCAGGGGGAAAAATAACCCAGCTTTGCGACCCCATGGACTATATGATCCATGGAGTTCTCCAGGCCAGAATACTGGAGTGGGTTGCCTTTCCCTTCTCCAGGGGATCTTCCCAACACAGGGATCGAACCCAGGTCTCCTGCATTACAGGCAGATTCTTTACCAGCTGAGCCACAAGGGAAGCCCTAAAGGCAGTTGGGTAGGAGGAATTCTCCCTTATTCAGGAGATGGACAGCCTTTTGTTCTATCCAGACCACCGACTGATTGGGTGAGACCCACCCCCATTAGAGAGAGCAATCTACTTTACTCCATCTACTCATTTAAATGTTAAAACCACCAAAAACAAACAAACCAAAAAACCTCTCACAGAAACAACAGAATAGTATTTGACCAAATATCTGAGAACTCCGTGGCCTAGTCAAGTTGACATATAAAATTATCTAGCACAATGGGGTAAGTTTAGATTGAAAGAGATTAACTAAAGACATATGTCAATAATAGGGGCAGTCCTAACATGGCAGAGGAATAGGACGGGGAGACCACTTTCTCCCCCACAAATTCATCAAAAGATCATTTAAACGCTGAGTAAATTCCACAAAACAACTTCTGAATGCCGGCAGAGGACATCAGGCACCCAGAAAAGCAGCCCATTGTCTTCGAAAGGAGTCATCATCTGCCTGAGAAGGTGCGCCGGCTGTAAACCCAGAAAACCGACCCGCAGGGATGGGAGAGGCGTTAAGTTGCAGTGACCGGGCTGGCCAAACACCTCATCATCTGAGCTGCTCAGACCTGGCAAGGGCACAAAACGCAGGCCCAACGGAGTCTGCGCCTCTGAGGACTACCCAAGTGCCTGAACCTGAGCGGCTTAGACCTGGGAGGTGCATACAGCCCAGGGCCGGCCTCAGACGGTTACCGGCGGAGCAACCTAGAGCCTGAGCTTGTGTGGGCAGGGAGGGTACATGCACCATGAGCAGGGGCAGACCCAGTGAGGCTGAGGCACTGCGAGCACACGCCAATGTTATTTGTTTGCAGCTTCCCTCCCTCCCCACAGCGCGACTGAACAAGTGAGCCTAAAAAAAAAAAAAAGTGTCCTCCACCGCCCCCCTTGTGTCAGGGCAGAAATCAGACACTGAAGAGACCAGCAAACAGAAGAAACTAAAACCGAGGGAACCACCTTGGAAGTGACAGGTGCAATAGATTAAAACCCTGTAGTTCGTACCAACTACATAGGAAGGGGCCTATAGATCTTGAGAAATATAAGCCAGACCAAGGAACTATCCGAAAATGAACTGACCCCACACTGGCCACAATAACAAGAGAGAAAGTTCTAGATATATTTTTACTATTTTTATGATCATTCTTTTCTTTTTCTTTTTTTTTAACTTAAAAAAAAAATTTTAAGTCCTCTATTACTCCTTTAATTTTCATTTTTATAACCTACTATTACTTTTCAAAAAAAAGTATTTTTTAAAGCAAACTTTATATATATATTTTTAAAAATAACTTTTGTGACTTTGTTTTTTTTCTCTTCTTCTTTTCTTTAATATTGTATTTTTGAAAATCCAACCTCTAATCTAGAATTTTAATCTTTGCTTTTTGGTATTTGTTATCAATTTTGTACTTTTAAGAACCCAATCTTCAGTACCCATTTTTACTTGGGAGTGAGATTACTGGCTTGACTGCTCTCTCCCCCTTTGGACTCTCCTTTTTCTCCACCAGGTCACCTCTGTCTCCTCCCTCCCCCTTCTCTTCTCTACCCAACTCTCTGAATCTCTGTGTGTTCCAGATGGTGGAGAACACTTAGGGAACTGATTACTGGCTGGATCTGTCTCTCTCCTTTTCATTCCCCCCTTTTATCCTCCTGGCCACCTCTGTCTCCTTCCTCCCTCTCTCTTCTCTGTATAATTCCGTGAACATCTCTGAGTGGTCCAGACTGTGGAGCACACATAAGGAACTGATTACTGGCTAGCTTGCTCTCTCTTTTGATTCCACTTCATCTCATTCGGGTCACCTCTAACTCCCTCCTCCCTCTTCTCTTCTCCATGTAACTCTGTGAACCTCTCTGGTTGTCCCACACTGTGGAGAAACTTTTCATCTTTAACCTAGATGTTTTATCAATGGTGCTGTATAGAAGGAGAAGTCTTGAGACTATTGTAAAAATAAGACCGAAAACCAGAAGCAGGAGGCTTAAGTCCAAATCCTGAGAACATCAGAGAACTCCTGACTCCAGGGAACATTAATTGATAGGAGCTCATCAAATGCCTCCATACCTACACTGAAACCAAGCACCACCCAAGGGCCAGCAAGTTCCAGAGCAAGACATACCACACAAATTCTCCAGCAACACAGGAACACAGCCCTGAGCTCCAATATACAGGCTGCCCAAAGTTACTCCAAAACCAATGACATCTCATAACTCATTACTAGACACTTCATTGCACTCCAGAGAGAAGAAATACAGCTCCACCCACCAGAACACTGACACAAGCTTCCCTAACCAAGAAACCTTGACAAGCCACTGATACAAC
>NW_011494900.1:3807301-3810124 GCF_000754665.1 Bison bison bison | reverse complement strand
CAAGATGAAGAGACAGAGGAATACCCAGCAGACAAAGGAACAGGATAAATGCCCACCAAACCAAACAAAAGAGGAAGAGATAGGGAATCTACCTGATAAAGAATTCCGAATAATGATAGTGAAAATGATCCAAAATCTTGAAATAAAAATGGAATCACAGATAAATAGTCTGGAGACAAGGATTGAGAAAATGCAAGAAAAGTTTAACAAGGACCTAGAAGAAATAAAAAAGAGTCAGTATATAATGAATAATGCAATAAATGAGATCAAAAACACTCTGGAGGCAACAAATAGTAGAATAATGGAGGCAGAAGATAGGATTAGTAAAGTAGAAGATAGAATGGTAGAAATAAATGAATCAGAGAGGAAAAAGGAAAAACGAATTAAAAGAAATGAGGACAATCTCAGAGACCTCCAGGACAGTATTAAACGCTCCAACATTCGAATCATAGGAGTCCCAGAAGAAGAAGACAAAAAGAAAGACCACGAGAAAATACTTGAGGAGATAATAGTTGAAAACTTCCCTAAAATGGGGAAGGAAATAATCACCCAAGTCCAAGAAACCCAGAGAGTCCCAAACAGGATAAACCCAAGGCGAAACACCCCAAGACACATATTAATCAAATTAACAAAGATCAAACACAAAGAACAAATATTAAAAGCAGCAAGGGAAAAACAACAAATAACACACAAGGGAATTCCCATAAGGATAACAGCTGATCTTTCAATAGGAACTCTCCAAGCCAGGAGGGCATGGCAAGACATACTTAAAGTGATGAAAGAAAATAACCTACAGCCCAGATTACTGTACCCAGCAAGGATCTCATTCAAATATGAAGGAGAAATCAAAAGCTTTACAGACAAGCAAAAGCTGAGAGAATTCAGCACCACCAAACCAGCTCTCCAACAAATGCTAAAGGATATTCTCTATACAGGAGACACAAAAATGGTGTATAAACTTGAACCCAAAACAATAAAGTAAATGGCAATGGGATCATACTTATCAATAATTATGTTAAATGTAAATGGGTTGAATGCCCCAACCAAAAGACAAAGACTGGCTGAATGGTTACAAAAACAAGATCCCTATATATGTTGTCTACAAGAGACCCACCTCAAAACAGGGGACACATACAGACTGAAAGTGAAGGGCTGGAAAAAGATATTCCATGCAAATAGAGATCAAAAGAAAGCAGGAGTAGAAATATTCATATCAGATAGAATAGACTTTAAAACAAAGGCTGTGAAAAGAGACAAAGATGGTCACTACATAATGATCAAAGGATCAATCCAAAAAGAAGATATAACAATTATAAATATATATGCACCCAACATAGGAGCACCGCAATATGTAAGACAAATGCTAACAAGTATGAAAGGGGAAATTAACAATTACACAATAATAGTGGGAGACTTTAATACCCCACTCACACCTATGGATAGATCAACTAAACAGAAAATTAACAAAGAAACACAAACTTTAAATGATACAATAGATCAGTTAGACCTAATTGATATCTATAGAACATTTCACCCCAAAACAATGAATTTCACCTTTTTCTCAAGTGCACACGGAACCTTCTCCAGGAGATCACATCCTGGGCCATAAATCTAGCCTTGGTAAATTCGAAAAAATTGAAATCATTCCAAGCATCCTTTCTGACCACAATGCAGTAAGATTAGATCTCAATTACAGGAGAAAAACTATTATAAATTCCAACATGGAGGCTGAACAAAATGCTGCTGAATAACCAACAAATCACAGAAGAAATCAAAAAAGAAATCAAAATATGCATAGAAACAAATGAAAATGAAAACACAACAACCCAAATCCTATCAGATCAGATCAGATCAGATCAGTTGCTCAGTCGTGTCCGACTCTTTGCGACCCCATGAATCACAGCACGCCAGGCCTTCCTGTCCATCACCAACTCCCAGAGTTCACTGAGACTCACGTCCATCAAGTCAGTGATGCCATCCAGCCATCTCATCCTCTGTCGTCCCCTTCTCCTCCTGCCCCCAATCCCTCCCAGCATCAGAGTCTTTTCCAATAAGTCAACTCTTCGCATGAGGTGGCCAAAATACTGGAGATTCAGCTTTAGCATCATTCCTTCCAAAGAAATCCCAGTGCTGATCTCCTTCAAAACCTATGGTACACTGTAAAAGCAGTGCTAAGGGGAAAGTTCATAGCAATACAGGCACACCTCAAGAAACAAGAAAAAAGTCAAATAAATAACCTAACTCTACACCTAAAGCAACTAGCAAAGGAAGAAATGAAGAACCCCAGGGTTAGTAGAAGGAAAGAAATCTTAAAAATTAGGGCAGAAATATATGCAAAAGAAACAAAGGAGACCATAGCAAAAATCAATAAAGCCAAAAGCTGGTTCTTTGAAAGGATAAATAAAATTGACAAACCATTAGCCAGACTCATCAAGAAACAAAGGGAGAAAAATCAAATCAATAAAATTAGAAATGAAAATGAAGAGATCACAACAGACAACACACAAACACAAGGGATCATGAGACTACTATCGACAATTATATGCCAATAAAATGGACAACATGGAAGAAATGGACAAATTCTTAGAAAAGTACAACTTTCCAAAACTGGACCAGGAAGAAATAGAAAATCTTAACAGACCCATCACAAACACGGAAATTGAAACTGTAATCAGAAATCTTCCAGCAAAAAAAGCCCAGGTCCAGACGGCTTCACAGCTGAATTCTACCAAAAATTTAGAGAAGAGCTAACACCTATCCTACTCAAACTCTTCCAGAAAATTGCAGAGGAAGGTAAACTGCCTAACTCATTCTATGAGGCCA
>NW_011494900.1:3798775-3806597 GCF_000754665.1 Bison bison bison | reverse complement strand
ATATTCCTAAGATGTGTCTTTGTTTAAGAAAGTCTTGATTACATAAATCATATTTAGAAAACAACATAATAAAAGCTATATATGACAAACCCACAGCAAACATTATCCTCAATGGTGAAAAATTGAAAGCATTTCCTCTAAAGTCAGGAACAAAACAAGGGTGCCCACTTTCACCACTACTATTCAACATAGTTTTGGAAGTTTTGGCTACAGCAATCAGAGCAGAAAAAGAAATAAAAGGAATTCAAATTGGAAAAGAAGAAGTAAAACTCTCACTGTTTGCAGATGACATGATCCTCTATATAGAAAACCCTAAAGACTCCACCAGAAAATTACTAGAGCTAATCAATGAATATAGTAAAGTTGCAGGATATAAAATCAACACACAGAAATCCCTTGCATTCCTATACACTAATAATGAGAAAACAGAAAGAGAAATTAAGGAAACAATCCCATTCACTATTGCAATGAAAAGAATAAAATACTTAGGAATATATCTACCTAAAGAAACTAAAGACCTATATATAGAAAACTATAAAACACTGGTGAAAAAAATCAAAGAGGACACTAATAGATGGAGAAATATACCATGTTCATGGATTGGAAGAATCAATATAGTGAAAATGAGTATACTACCCAAAGCAATCTATAGATTCAATGCAATCCCTATCAAGCTACCAACAGTATTTTTGACAGAGCTAGGAGAGGGCAATGGCACCCCACTCCAGTACTCTTGCCTGGAAAATTCCATGGATGGAGGAGCCTGGTGGGCTGTATAGTCCATGGGGTCACTAAGAGTCAGACACAACTGAGCGACTTCACTTTCACTTTTCACTTTCATGCATTGGAGAAAGAACTGGCAACCCACTCCAGTGTTCTTGCCTGGAGAATCCCAGGGACAGCGGAGCCTGGTGGGCTGCCGTCTATGGGGTCGCACAGAGTCAGACACAGTGAAGCGACTTGACAGCAGCAGCAGCAGAACAAATAATTTCACAATTTGTATGGAAACACAAAAAAACCTCAAATAGCCAAAGGAATCTTGAGACAGAAGAATGGAACTGGAGGAATCAACCTGCCTGACTTTAGGCTCTACTACAAAGCCACAGTCATCAAGACAGTATGGTACTGGCACAAAGACAGAAATATAGATCAATGGAACAAAATAGAAAGCCCAGAGATAAATCCACGCACCTATGGACACCTTATTTTTGACAAAGGAGGCAAGAATATACAATGGATTAAAGACAATCTCTTTAACAAGTGGTGCTGGGAAAAGTGGTCAACCACTTGTCAAACAATGAAACTAGAACACTTTCTAACACCATACACAAAAATAAACTCAAAATGGATTAAAGATCTAAACATAAGACCAGAAACTATAAAACTCTTAGAGGAGAACATAGGCAAAACACTCTCCGACATAAATTACAGCAGGATCCTCTATGACCCACCTCCCAGAATATTGGAAATAAAAGCAAAAATAAACAAATGGGATCTAATTAAAATTAAAAGCTCCTGCACAACAAAGGAAACTATAAACAAGGTGAAAAGACAGCCTTCAGAATGGGAGAAAATAATAGCAAATGAAGCAACTGACAAACAACTAATCTCAAAAATATACAAGCAACTCCTACAGCTCAATTCCAGAAAAATAAATGACCCAATCAAAAAATGGGCCAAAGAACTAATTAGACATTTCTCCAAAGAAGACATACAAATGGCTAACAAACACATGAAAAGATGCTCAACATTACTCACTATCAGAGAAATGCAAATCAAAACCACAATGAGGTACCACTTCACGCCAGTCAGAATGGTTGCGATCCAAAAGTCTACAAGCAATAAATGCTGGAGAGGGTGTGGAGAAAAGGGAACCCTCTTACACTGTTGGTGGGAATGCAAACTAGTACAGCCACTATGGAGAAGAGTGTGGAGATTCCTTAAAAAACTGGAAATAGAACTGCCATACGACCCAGTAATCCCACTGCTGGGCACACACACCCGAGGAAACCAGAATTGAAAGAGACATGTGTCCCCCAATGTTCATCACAGCATTGTTTATAATAGCCAGGACATGGAAGCTACCTAGATGTCCATCAGCAGATAAATGGATAAGAAAGCTGTGGTACATATACACAATGGAGTATTACTCAGCCATTAAAAAGAATACATTTGAATCAGTTCTAATGAGGTGGATGAAACTGAAGCCGATTATACAGAAGTAAGCCAGAAAGAAAAACACCAATACAGTATACTAATGCATATATATGGAATTTAGAAAGATGGTAATGATAACCCTATATGTGAGACAGCAAAAGAGACACAGATGTATAGAACAGTCTTTTGGACTCTATGGTGGGGCAGGGGGATGATTTGGGAGAATGGCATTGAAACATGTATAATATCACATAAGAAATGAATCGCCAGTCCAGGTTTGATGCAGGATATAGGATGCTTGGGGCTGGTGCACTGGGATGACCCAGACGGATGGTATGGGGAGGGAGGTGGGAGTGGGGTTCAGGATGGGGAACACGTGTACACCCGTGGCGGATTCATGTTGATGTATGGCAAAACCAATACAATATTGTAATTAGTCTCTAATTAAAATAAATAAATTTAAATTTAAAAAATAAATAAAGACATATGTCAATAATAAATGGAACATATTTGGATTCTAATACTGACAAAACAACTGAACAATTTTTTTAAGGAAAAGGATAAGAAAAATTCGAACACAGGTTATTTGATGATATAAATGAATTCTTTTAAAAACTATTTAGGTAGAAGAACAATACAGTTAAGTTTTTTAAAAGAATTCTACATCTTCAGTAATACATATTTAAGTTATTTACAGATAAAATTCTATGACATTTGGGATTTGTTTTAATAAATAACACAATCTCAGTTCAGTTCAGTCACTCAGTCGTGTCCAACTCTTTGCGACCCTATGAATTGCAGCACGCCAGGCCTCCCTGTCCATCACCAACTCCCGGAGTTCACCCAGACTCACGTCCATCGAGTCAGTGATGCCATCCAGCCATCTCATCCTCTGTCGTCCCCTTCTCTTCCTGCCCCCAATCCCTCCCAGCATCAGTCTTTTCCAATGAGTCAACCCTTCGCATGAGGTGGCCAAAGTATTGGAGTTTCAGCTTTAGCATCATTCCTTCCAAAGAACACCCGGGACTGATCTCCTTTAGAATGGACTGGCTGGATCTCCTTGCAGTCCAAGGGACTCACAAGAGTCTTCTCCAACACCACAGTTCAAAAGCATCAATTCTTCAGTGTTTAGCCTTCTTCACAGTCCAACTCTCACATCCATACATGACCACTGGAAAAACCATAATCTAGGGTGGTGGAAATGGAAGGTATAGATATTGGCACTGTGCTGATAAATAGTGAAGCTAGGTGGTAGCTATGTGGAAATTCATTGTATTATTTTCTCTAATTTTGTAAATATTTTACATTTTCCACATAAAATTTTTAAAGGCATTATTTTTCAACCTCTAATAAAATAACTAATTAAGGTAAAAATAAGTGGATATTTTAAAAATGAGTAAATGATTAATAGGAAACTTTATAATGAAAGACTCAAGCTTTCAGTGCTGGAATCCACTTGTGTTATCTGTCAAAGAGGGATAATTGGGAACTTCCTGGAAGTCTAATGGTTAAGACTCAATCCTTCCAATGCAGGGCATGTGGGTTCCATCCCTGGTCAGGGGGGACTAGGATCTCACATCCTTCACAGTGCAGCCAAAAATTAAAAACAAACAAAAAAAAAAACCTGAGTGGGATAATTGGACATTATGTACATCCTGATATGATGGATTATGAAGTACATAGTACTACCTATGAAATATTCTCGCCAAAAAGACCTTCTCAAGGGATTAGATCTAATTTTCAACACACGGAACATTTAGAAGCTAAAGAAACAAGTTAAACCACACCATGAAGAAATATGCATTCAAATTCTTTTGCTGAACATCCCACAGCACGGCTCACCAGTTTCTAAAACAAATCAGTAGCATAAAAGAGTAGGGGAGAGAAGGGAGGAATGTTGTTCTGGATTAAAACTGCTTGAGAGAAGGAATTCCCTGGTGGTCCAGTGGTTAGCACTTAGTGCTTTCAATGCCAGGCGTCCAGTTCAGTCCCTGGTAGGAGAACCAAGATCCTGCAAGCCAAGTGGCCTGGCAAGCCAAGCCAAAACAAACAAACAAAAAATACTTGAGAGACATAATACCCAAATACACTATATGGTTATTGTTTGGGAACAAACTAACTGAAAGAAAAAAAAAAAACTTTGTTGACAATCAGAGAAGCATAAATAAGAAATGGGTGTTAGATTACATTAAGAAATTACTTTTTATTTTGTTAGTTATGAAAAATTATTATTTTTAGGGTGGCCTATTGGATTATTTAGGGAGGAAATGATATGATGCCTAAGTGTTGCTTTAAAATATTCTAGCAAAAAAATATAAAAGTGCTTGTTAAAAAAAAGATTGTTAACTGAGTGAAGAGTACATTGTTAATCTTTTTTACATTTCTGAATAATTTTGGAAATTTCCATAATAAAAAAACAAACTGAAACATTATGTGCTATTCTCCATAATTTGGAATAGGTTTACAAAGTTTGAGCCTAAATTATAGTTTTCTCTTACTAGATTCAAGGATCAGGATGCACTTCCGTTTTTTGCTTTTCTTGAAGTAGCCACCTCAAGTCAACACTCTCTATCAGACTTCAGGTTTTATGATTACTCCTTCTAGCACTAGTCCAGAGATTGAGACACAACATTGGAGATATTAAGTGGACCATTTTTCTTGGAAATTCCAGACAGAATGTTCTCTCATTTTCCATCCCTCCCTCTCTACTGGATTCTTCTCACCAGTATTTAAATACATTAACAAATTAAAAACAATCCACCCCAGATCAGTGCTTCTGAAAATTTCATAAACATAAGAATCACCTGGGCATCTTGTTAAACAGCAGATTCAAATTTAGTATGTTGGCAATAGGCCCAAGATGCTGAATTTCTAATTAGGAGATGAAGAGATGCTGATGTTGCAAATCCTTGAATGAACCTTTGAGGAGAAAGAGCCTAGCTCTTATTTCTCACTCTGTGCTGTGCTGTGCTTAGTTTCTCATTGGTGTTCGACTCTTTGAGACCCCATGGACTATAGCCCACCAGGCTCCTCTGTCCATGGGGATTCTCTAGCAAGAATACTGGAGTGGGTTGCCATGTCTTCCTCCAGGGGATCTTCCCAACCCAGGGATCAAACTCAGGTCTCCCACACTGCAGGCGTATTCTTTACCATCTGAGCCACCAGGGAAGCCCATGAATGTTGGAGTGGGTAGCCTATCCCTTCTCCAGGGGATCTTCCTGACCCAGGAATCAAACTGGGGTCTCCTACAATGCAGGCAGATTTTTTGCCAGCTGAGCTACCAGGGGAGCCCATTTCTCACCCTACATAGAGCCAAACTTCTCAAGAGTGTCCACACTCTTGTCTCCATTTCCTTGTTTCCCATTCCTTCTTCAATCCATTCCCCACTACCTGAATAAAATAGTCCCCCTTAAGTTCCATACCACAAATCAGATGTGTTCTGTGCATCAGTGTTCATCATACTGGCCCTCTCAGTAGCGTCTGTTGGGGATCCTCTTTGAAGCCATTCTCTTCCACTACTACTATGACATCACACTCTCCTGACTGCCTTTCAGTCTCTCAATCAGAGCTTCTCATTATTCACTGCCAAATCATCTATACATGGTGGAAATTTTTAAAGGTTCAGGCCTGGCTTCCCTTTCTTCTAATTCTCCTCTGTGTCTCTGTCTCTGACACCACCCCAGCCATCCTTTGACTGTGACCTCATGAGACACCTAAGCCAGAACCCTTTGATCAAGTCACTCAAATTTCTGACCCATGAAAACAATAAGAAATTATAAATGACTACCGTTATAAAAAGCCACTAAGCTTTGGGGTGATTTGGTACATTGAGCAACAGATATTCAGAACATCCCCCTGACTTCCACACAGACATCTCCCCAAACAATTCAGGACACACCATCCCAAAATACGCCACTCTGCCATAGTGACTATTTTGAACTGAAGGCACTTAAGAAAAAACAGGTGCAGGGAGGGCTCTCTGATCTCTCTTTTTCTCCTGAAAAACAGGCCATAAAATCTCCCATGAGAAGAAAATACCCTTCCTATAGCAGGAAGAAAAGAACATCCTTATCACTAGAAACTGACGCTCAACTGGATCTGTATAAACTTACTAGAATGGCTTACCAGGTGGCATAGTGGTAAAGAATCTGCCTGCCAATGCAGGAGACCCAGGAGACATGGGTTCGATCCCTCAGTTGGGAAGATCCCCTGGAGGATGAAATGGCAACCCACTCCAGTATTCTTGCCTGGAGAATCCCATGAACAGAGGAGCTTGGTGGGCCCCACTCCATGGGGTTGCAAAGAGTCAGACATGACTGAGCACACATGCAGGCAACAACACACACAGAACTCACTAGAATAACCCTTCATCTTGCCCTGGTTTCCCCTGTGTATCTTCTGGTCACTTCCCCACAATGTATGCCCCTATTTCAAACCTCTTGGGCTTCCCTGGTGGATCAGATGGTAAAGAATCTGCCTGCAATGCAGGAGACCCAGGTTTGATCCAGAAGATCCCCTGGAGAAGGGAATGGCAACCCACTCCAGTATTCTTACCTAGAGAATTCCATGGACAGAGGAGCCTAGTGGGCTATAGTACATGGGGTCATAAAGAGTTGGACACAACTGAGTGACTAGCACTTTCACTTTCACTTCAAACCTCTGACTTATCAGTTCTTCAGAAATGTATTGTCTCTTTCTCTAAAGGGTCACTTCTTTGGGCTTTCATTTTCTTGTGAAGATTCCCATGTATATGTAAAATTCTAATAAAATTCCTATGTTTTCCTGTTGTTAACCTGTCTTGCTGCTGCTGCCGCCAAGTTGCTTCAGTCGTGTCTGACTCTGTTCGACCAGTTTAATTCTTAGGCTGAGCTGGAGACTCTAAGAGAACAGAGAAGAAATTTTTTTCTTCCCCCTCTCTGCTTCTGTTGTTTTACAGGTTTCCCCTCTTGCTGAGTAGTTTGTTTTCTTCATGTATAACCCACCTCCCATCTCCAGAAACTTAGCTTCATGTTTGATTTTCATTTGCTACCCAGAAGTATCCTTCTGTCAATTTTCTGTATTTACTAATCTGTCTTGTTTTCCCTATAATTTTTATTTGGTAGCATCCTAGACACTTGTGCAGTATTTTTTTTTAATTCCCCAAGTGCAGCCAGAGAAGACAAAATCAAACGAGACTGACTCTTACTCATGTATGCGTAACTTGAAATACAGATTCAAGTGTTTCATGGAAATAATTACCTGTGATCAAAGCAGAACCGTTAAACCCTAACATGAGCTGTTAACAAAAACAATTTGTTTTCTTTAAAAGAACATTAAAATAATAGATACAGAACTATTTAGGGATCTAAGTAGTAAAGATAGTTCTAAAGCTAGGAGAAAGGTCTGAATGGCCAGTGGTCTGTGGAGAATCCAATTTTAAAGACTGATAGAGGCCTAGATTTGCCTGGAGAATCCCAGGACGGGGGAGCCTGGTGGGCTGCCGTCTCTGGGGTCGCACAGAGTCGGACACGACTGAAGTGACTTAGCAGCAGCAGCAGAGGCCTGAATTAGTCATGCTGCTGCTAAGTGCTAAGTCGCTTCAGTCGTGTCTGACTTTGTGTGACCCCATAGACGGCAGCCCACCAGGCTCCCCCGTCCCTGGGATTCTCCAGGCAAGAACACTGGA
>NW_011494900.1:3784681-3798675 GCF_000754665.1 Bison bison bison | reverse complement strand
TCGCTCAGTCGTGTCCGACTCTAAGCGACCCCATGGACTGCAGCCCACCAGGCTCCTCTGTCCATGGAATTTTCCAGGCAAGAGTACTGGAGTGGGTTGCCATTTCCTTCTCCAAT
This sequence comes from Bison bison bison, assembly GCF_000754665.1. NCBI lineage: Eukaryota > Metazoa > Chordata > Mammalia > Artiodactyla > Bovidae > Bison > Bison bison. Next base: position 3,798,559 of record NW_011494900.1, on the reverse strand, counting down.
GCGTGAAAGTGAAGAGTGAAAGTGAAGTCGCTCAGTCGTGTCTGACTCCTAGCGACCCCATGGACTGCAGCCCACCAGGCTCCTCCGTCCATGGCATATTTTCACCCAAAGCACTGTTTTTGTATATATACCTCACCTGCTCATTCCCATCAAGTAATAAATGGATACATTTGTTTAGGACTTTATTTCTCTTGGCCCTGACCTACACTCAGGATAGAAAGAGTGGGAGGAACTAAAAGAATCTTTGTCAGAGTAAAGGAAAGAGAGAGGAGTAGAAGAGGGGTGAAAAAGACTAGAAATGCCCAAGGCGGGAGGAAATGGAGCGAGAATGACACATGCATTAAGGGGGGTTGCGTCCTGGATAAGGTCATGTGGAATTTCCTTTGGGGGGCTTCCATCAGCATACGTCTCGCTCAGAAAGAAGAGTTCTCTGCCTTGTCTTGAGAAGAATGTTGGTCACAAATGTAAATAAATAGAAAAATGCCATTGTAGTCTAACACCTAAATGCACAGAATTATGAGCAACGGAGGAGAAGGCAATGGCACTCACTCCAGTACTCTTGCCTGGAAAATCCCATGGATGGAGGAGCCTGGTAGGCTGCAGTCCATGGGGTAGTGAAGAGTCGGACACGACTGAGCGACTTCACTTTCACTTTTTCACTTTCATGCATTGGAGAAGGAAATGGCAACCCACTCCAGTGTTCTTGCCTGGAGAATCCCAGGGATGGGAGAGCCTGGTGGGCTGCCATCTATGGGGTTGCACAGAGTCAGACACAACTGAAGTGACGCAGCAGCAGCAGCAGCAGCAGCAGCAGCATGAGCAACCGAGCCTGAGTACTGCAACTATTGAAGCCCTCTCACTCCGGAGTCTGCAGGAGACAACTACTGAGCCTAAGCCACGCTGCAATGAAAGATTCTACATAATGTACAACTAAGGTCCCATGTGCTGCAGTTAAGACCTGACGCAGCCAAATAAATAAATATACAGCGTTATACACCTCCAGGTTAGGATATGTTAAACAAAAAGAATGTGTAACTTTCCTTGTGGTCCAGTGGTTAAGAGTCTGTCTTCCAACGCAGGGGACACAGGTTCAATCCCTGGGCCCACATGCCTCCAGGCAACTAAACCCGCGCACCACGATCAGAGAAGCCTGTGCACCGCAACTACTAAGCCCACGTGCTGCAGAGCCTGTCAACCTCAACAGAGTCCAAGCATGGCGACAAAGAGCCAGTGCGGCCAAAAACAAACAAAACCCGAAGAATGAATCTCTGGAAGTAAATACAATAATTGGTTTTTGTGAAAGAAAGGAGGAGAGGGAAAGAAGAGGCAAAGGGAGTGGGAGAGAGAGACAGAGAGGAAGTAATCCTTCAGAAATTCTACCAGGAAAAAGAAAAAAAAGACCAAGTTCTGTGTCATTGATACTGCAACGTTTTGGAACATAAATCAGTATCTCAGTCCCTAGATATTTTAACACAACTAAATAACTCACCTAAGGTAATGCATACTTAATAGATAAGGTCCAAACTGAACCACCGAAGTAATTTAGAATGAACATAAACAGCTTCCGATATTAGGATCGAGTGTGATGTGTTTTGAGAAAACAGCTCTCTCCGTTTCTGACAAATACCACATCTGAGATGACATCTGAATAATATATTTAGCATCAATAATACATTTTTAGAAGGGATGTGTTATCCTGGATGCAAATTTTCAAATAATAAACAGCACTTCTTGTTGTCACCTCCCATTATGTCTTTCGTCACCTATTTAGCCAGCTGTGCTGCTATGCAAGCAAAAGCAAACATGTAACAGATGTTCCTAGAACTCAAAGCATGAGATGTTTTCAAACATGGCTAGCTACACTGGTTGGAGATGAAAGGTGTCTGCACTAGAGAACAGCTTAGTTTATCCATTAAGACTGGTAGATAATAGAATAAAATCCACCACTTGCTAGTTATGTGATCTTGAGCTAAGTTACTTAACTTTCCAAGCCTCAGACTTCTCATCTATAAAATGAGAAAATAGGACTTCCCCAGTTCTCCAGTGGTTGAGAGTGAACCTGCCAACGTATGGGACATTTGTTCAGTCCCTGGTCTGGGAACTAAGGGACTAAGTCAGGGGGCAACTAAGCCTGTGAGCCACAACTACTGAAGCCCATGTGCCTAGAGCCCGTGCTCTGCAACAAGACAACCACCGCAATGAGAAGCTCACCCATTGCCAAGAGTAGCCCCTGCTTGCTTCAACCTGAGAAAAGCCTGAGCAGCAATGAAGACCCAGCACAACCAAAAATAAATAAATAAAATAATTTTTAAAATAAACTGAGAAATTATCTCTAATAATAGTATGTACTTCCTAGGATAGTTGTGACAATTGAACAAGTTAATCCATGTAAACCCTTAATAACAAACACACCTGGTACAGAGTAAACGTTCCACAGACGTTACCTGCTTATTCTTCCATGTTTCTGAATTGCATATGTAAGTGCTTTGGCTTCCCAGGTGGCGCAGTGGTAAAGAATCCGCCTTCCAGTACGGGAGATGCAAGAGACTCGGGTTCGACCCCCGAGTCAGGAAGATCCCCTGGAGGAGGAAGTGGCAACTCACTCCAGTATTCTTGCCTGGAAAATTCCATGGACTGAAGAGCCTGGTGGGCTACAGTCCATGGAGTCACAAAGAGCTGGACCCGACTGACTGAGGATACACACACAAGAGCTTTAAACAGCAAGGCAAGGATGTGAAGAAAGCAAGTTTGTTTAATGCAATGGTTCTATAGAGCTGCTGCTGAGGCTGCTGCTTGGTGGAAGAAGGAGAAGGAGGGGAAGGAGAAGCAGGAGGAGGAGAAAACGGGGGAGGGGAGGGGCAGCAGAAGCCAGAAGAGGAGGGGGAAGGAGTGTGAGTGGAGAAGCTCAACTTCTATCCTCTATATATGACAGTTCTGTGTAAAATTTCAATTAAAAAATAACTAGTTATTTTAAAATAATTCAAAATAAGGGATAGTGGGAACAGCCTTTGACTGCAGATTTGCAATTATATGTCTATAATAAACTCTAAGAAAACTAGGGATTAAAAAGGACTTACATAATATAACAATTGATATCTACAAAAAAACCTAGAGCAACTATATACTTATTAGTAAAACGTTGAAAGATTTCTCTCTGAGGTAAGAATGAGAAAGGGATGTCTGCTCTCCATTCAATGTTGCACTAGTCAGTGATGCCAAGCAGGGCCCTGTGGGACTCCCAGGCCCAGAGAACTTTTCGTCCCCCATTTCTTACAGGTAAAACTTCAGTCTTCATGACCTTCTCTGAGTTCCAAAAGACAGAACAGTTGCTGTTCAAGGTAGGAACAGTCATGAACCCACCTGAGACAAGATTAAAGGGACCAGAGAATCTCATCAAGGTTAGGAGACCTAACCACCTGATACTCTTCACACGCCCTGTCATAAACCTGTCAGCAAGCCCATTCTTTCGAATACAAGACTGTTACTGCCTTAACCCTTATCACATAGCCCTGACTGACTATATAACCTCTCCCTGTTTCCCAGGGAGAGGGATCCCAGTTCTTGAGGCACTAGCCTACTGTGTTCCCCCTTTCTCCTCCATAACTCTGTCTCCCTATTTCTGTTTGGCATCAGGGCACAGACAGCCAAGATTTTGACAGCACCAAGAAAAAGAAATAAAAGTTACAAAGATTGGAACTGAAACAATGTGTGATTAATTTCAAATAATATAATTTTAAACATACAAATTCAAAATAGCCCATAGATAAATTGGAATTAATAAAATTTCATTAAAATTGATGGGTACAGGACTTCCCTGGTGGTCAAGAATCCGCCTTTCAATGCAGGGGATGTGGGTTTGATCCCTGGTTAGGGAACTAATATCCCACATGACGAAGGGCAACTAAGCCCACAAGCAGCAACTGCTGAGCCTGCTCGCCACAATGAAAGAACCCACATACAAAGATCCTACATAGCCAAATAAATCATTTTTTTAATCAAATAAAATTGATGGGTGTGAAATCAATATACAAAGCTCAATTCTATCTTGATACCCAAGCAACAAATAAAAATGTTTATTTAAAGACAATTTTCTACACTTTCAAAACATCAAATATGTGGTAGCAAATTCAGCAAATGAAATGTTATTGGGATAAATTAAAAAAAAAAACAAAATAGAGAGATATAACATGTTCTTAGATTAGCAGGTCTAATGTTAAAAGGATGTCAAGTCTTCCTAAATTGACTTTCAGTTTAATGTAAATTCAATCAAAACCTCAGCAAGAATTTTGTCACTTGAGAAGGTAATACTAAAATTTACATGAAATTGCAAATGGCTAAGAATAGTCAAAAACATTTTAAGAAGATTGGAGGGACTTCCCTGGTGGTACAGTGGATAGGAATCTGTCTGCCAAAGCAGGGTACAAGGGCTCTATCCCTGGTGCAAGAAGATTCCACGTGCCACAGAACAACTAAGCTTGTTGTCATATGTCAGATATGTTAAAGAAAAAAAACTTCCATTAAAAAGCTCAATTTTTAAAAATTTATATCCATGAAAAAATGGGCAGGAGACTTGAAAGTCACCTCACATAAAAAGATACACAAATGGCCAGTGACATATGAAAATATGCTGGAACTCATTAATAATCAAAGAAATCCAAATTAAAGCTCTAGTGATATACTCGTTGTGTTTAGTTGCTCAGTCATATCAGACTCTTTGTGACCCATTGGACTGTAGTCTGCCAAGCTCCTCTGTCCGTGGGATTTCCCAGGCAAGAATACTGAAATGGGTTGCCATTTCCTCCTGCAGAGTATCTTCCCAACCCAGGGATCAAACCTGTGTCTCCTGTATTGCAGGCAGATTCTTTACCCACTGAGCCACCGGTAAAGTTCCAACATTAGACTACACCTTTAAATACAGCTTAAAATTAAAATGATTCACAGTATTACGTTTCAACAAACTTAACTCTAACAGACAAACTTGCTGAAGCTGAAGCTCTAGTACTTTGGCCACCGGACACAAAGAGCCAACTCATTTGAAAAGACCCTGATGCTGGGAAAGATTGAAGGCAAAAGGAGAATGGGGCAGCAGAGGATGAGATGGTTAGAAAGCATCACTGATTCAAGGGACATGAATCTGAGAAAACTCCAGGAAATAGCAAAGGACAGAAGAGTTGGAGCCTGGCATGCTGTGGTCCATTGGGTTACAAAGAGTTGGACATGACTTAGCAACTGAACAACAACAAAAGTTTTAACAAGGATGTGAAGCAAAGAAAACTCATCTGCTCCTAGTGGGAGTGCACAATGGTAGAAATATGGGAAATATTTGGCATTCTCTACCCACTCCAGTGTTCTTGCCTGGAGAATCCCAGGGACAGGGGAGCCTGCTGGGCTGCCGTCTATGGGGTCACACAGAGTCGGACACGACTGAAGTGACTTAGCATAGCATAGCATAGCATAGCATTAAAGCCAAACATGTACATACCTATGTCCCAGCAATTCCATTCCCAGATACATATCTAATAGAAAATTAACCGAGACATGTACTGAATTGTCTATAGCAATATATTTATGATATTCAAAAAATAACACAATGCCCATCAAAAATGTAATGTATAAATAAAGTGTGGAATGTACATACAGTGAAATACTACATAGAAATAGCTACATGAATCAATATGGATGAATCTTACAAACATGAGTAACAAGAAAAGTCAGACATTGATTACGTACTGCATAATTCTGCTTACATAAATATTGATGAAAAATTAATCAGTTGAACTAAGAAAGGAAAGGAAATTTTTATTTGAACTAAATTTAGGGATTATTACCCTGAAAGAGCATCTCAGAAAGCTCTGAGAACTGTTCCACTTTAAAGAAGTCAAGACACAGTTATATAAATTCCTTGACACAGAGGGCTGTACATCAAATGGCATATTATTGACAGTTTACATAATTCAGATCTAATCGCCATCATGGTGGGTCATGTGTCCCTTATAAGATCAAGAAGGAATGTTATCTTCTAAGGAGTTATTTTGTTGGAACTGGGAGAATGTTGCTCTTTATGGTTGAGCAGGTATTCTTGCTGGTGGGAAAGAAGGTCTGGTTGATACTTAAAATGCAGATACACACTGCATAGTGGGAGAAAGGAGGCCAAAGGGCAGAGAACTTTATGTTTAAATTTTTTCTTGTCATGCCACAAAATATGAGTTTTGTTTCATATAAAGTTTAAACAGGCATAGCTAAGCTGTGGTGTTAAAGTCAAGAGATTACTTTGGGGGGTAACTGGGAAGGAATATGAGAGGGGCTTCTTGGCTGTTAGCAATATTCACGTTTTTGACCTGGAAGATGGTCAACTTTATTTTGTGATAATCCAACACTGTTCTCTGATGGCTTGTACATTTTTCTGTATTTATTATTTCAAAATATTTTTAATTTTTAAAAGCAACTTCATTAAGAAATCATTAGCATACAATAGAATGTACCATTCTAAGACTCAGTTCCTTGAGTTTCAAGAAATATATACAAGCTGAGTAACTACCAATACAAAATCAAGATATAAAACATATCCATCACTCTCAAAAGCTTCTATCAACCCCACCTGCTCCTTAGCCCTGGGCAACAACTGACATGAGATAGATTAGTTTTAGTTTTATGGAAATGCAAGCATACACCATGTACTCTTTCGTGTCTGGCTTCTTTCACTTAGTGTAATGTTTTTGAGATAATCCCATGTGATAGCATTTTTCAGCAGTTTGGTCCTTTTCACCTCTGGGTAGTATTCCATTGTATGGATGTACCACAATTCATTGATCCTTTGATTTATTGACAGACATTTATTTCCGGTTTGGAGATATTATAAATCAAGATTCTCTGAACCTTTTTACACATCTTTGTGTCGACATATATTTTCATTACTCTTGGGTCTATGTTAACTTTTTAAAGTTAAAAATAATAAAAAGTAAAGTAATTCAAGTGTGAAAAGGCACAGAGGGCTGAGAGTGGTGGGAGAGACTTGAACACGTGTAAATGTGGCTGGAGGCAGCCCTCTTTGCATGGTGAGCAGCACCTGTCTCATAAATGCTGCTGGTATCTCCACTGATTCATCCTGTGACACTTGGTGACATTGGGTCTCAAGTGCCTTCTTTTTGAAATGAGAATGATTGCAACCCTTGACCTATTCGCCCGACAGCTGGAGGAATAAAATAAGGTTAAGTATGAGAAACTGCTGTGGAAATATAAGGTTTTCCAGTGCTACACGAAAGTGTCAAGTTGAGCATCTGTTTTCTTCAGAGGGTTAAAGTACAGAAGCAAAAGCAGGAGCAGCTTTGAATGGGAATGCAATATATGTGACCTTTGAGGCCCTGTCATATCTGTAACTGAGGCCCTGAACCAACAAATGACTTATGCCTGACATAAATCAAAACAGTTTTGCCGAAGTGTGAGTCAACTAACAAATGACAAAGCTGTGTTTAATATATTAATACAGTGAATCTAGAGGTAGACCGAGGTCCAGGTATATGCACTCTTTTTGAAAAATAATAAAAAATCATAGCTCTTATGATTTTTATAAGGTACAGAGCTTAGCAAGCTTTTAAATGTATTTTCATTGTATTCAACCAAAGTTCCACTCTGCTGAACTTCTTAATGCAAAAAATGGACCATGTTGTAGAAAAGGCTATACTGAGAAACTCAAATAGAGGACTTCCCTCATGGTCCAGTCGTTAAGAATCTGCCTGCCAATGCAGGGGACTTGGGTTCAATCTCTGATTGGGGAACTAAGATTCCACAGGCCAAGGAGCAGCTAAGCCCGAGGGCCACGACTACTGAGCCCGCACTCTGTAGCTCATGCTCCGCAACAAGAAAAGCCACTGCAATGAGAAGCCTGTGAACCGCAAGGAACTAGAGAAAGCCCACACGCAGCGGTGAAGACCCAGTGCAACCAAAAATTTAATTAAATAAATAAATCTTAAAAAAAAAAAAAGGACTAACAAAACACCAGACTTTCTTATACCCCAGCAAGCAACTGAAATTGGCTTCTTAAGAGTCTGACTTGAGCAAAGCCAACACTGCAGCAAACCCACTCACCTTGGTGCCTTTCTCACAGTTTCAGGAAAGCAACTTATAATCCGTCAGGGTTCATCTGCCCCCTGTGAGAAGTCAGCACTGGATTCCGGAACTAGCCCAGTTCTGGATGATCACAGTCACAGTTTTTCTTTAGCAGTGCATTTTCCATTCTCACTAGCGTTTGTCACAAGGTCCCATCCAGCAGGGATGGAACTGGTCTTCCAGATGTTTATCCTCGAAGGTTTCAGTCTAGAGGGTCATGGTCTCTTCTTTAGAAGCATCATTCAAAGGGTTTTGCTAGCAATTCAAAATTGGGGATCCACATGGTGGCAGACCCAGCCATCCCCTGGAACCTAGGCAGTTGTCCTGGTGGGACCTGCAATCCTGGCTCAAGCGTCCCTCCCATCAGGCAGCAATGCCTGTCTTTGAGTTCAAAACTGCAAAATATTTAAGAACAGGGTGAGAGATATGCCTTTTTCCTTCAGGTGACTCCGCAGCCAGGGTGCACATATCAGCATGCAGGTATCAGCAGGGGAGATGCCTTTGACCAGAGCTGGGCCACACTGATGTGGAGTCGGTGGGCCAGAGATGGGGTGTGGAGGGGCACTTGACTTTGTGCCCGGAAACACTTAACAGGGGTTGTGGGGGAGGAAGCATGAGACCCTGAGATTGGAGGCCAGGCGAGCTTGTGACCTTGGAAGCGGGGGAAGTGTGCTCAGGAGCACATGTGCATGTGTGTGTAGGGGGGCGTGAGAGGGGATGGCGTGTGCCCCAAGGCCAGGGAGGCACGTGACCCTTGGAGAAGGGTGGAGGGTATATGACCTAGAAGCAGGGGTGGCGCACGTGACCGGGATGCTACGTGGAATGTAATCCCGAGATAGGCGTAGGGGAGCACGTGAGCCAGAAGTTGGGGGTGGAGGAGTAATCTGGAGGCCAAGGGGCCTGTGACCCGGATATAGGAATGTGGAAGTACACAACTCCTGGAGATTGGAATCACGTAACACAGACCCCAGGGGTACGTGACCTGGGGATAGGCGTGTGTGTGCACATGACCTAGAGACCGGGGAAGCACACGACCGGGAGAGCCAGGTGAGCGCGCAATCCCGGAGCGAGTAGACCTGACTGGGCGGGGGCATGAAGGTGAGCCGCACTGGGCATGGAAGCGTTTAAACTTCAATTCTCCTCCAAGAAGTCCAGGGGCTGGGATATTTATTATGTGGGAAAATGAGTGAATGAATGAAGAATGAGTGATACTAAAAAGGGAGTGACATCTCCCAAATTGCTACTGAGTCTAGTAAAGAAGTCAAAGATTGAAGGGGTGATGATAACCACCTTGATGCATAATGAATTTGATTTCATTTCTGTTCCTGATGGCAAGTTTATGAACAGTTTGCAGTGGTATGAGAAATAATGCGATATAGTTATCCTTCAGTTTATGCCACTTAGTACAGATTTTCGATAACTGAAAGAAATCCGATGACAATTTCCTTTTACATGAAAAAAAAAAAAGCAAAAATAGCATTCAGCGTTTGCTTTGTGGCAAGCAGGGCGCCCTCAGCAGCTAGAGTGACACCGCCAAACTCATTCCCAGGAGCTTACATTCGTATCTCAGCATCAAGCCGCCCTAGCTTTGAACTGTCTGTGAGCATCCTTGCTTTTTCTCCATTTATTTTGTGCATCCCTTAGCAAGATGTGAAGTAAGGTAATTGCTGCTTCGCTCTATGCCGTTTCAATTTAGGAAAAGCTTCATAGGAACTCTACTTGTGGATAGCAAGAGAAACCTGTACACAGTAAGGAAATCCGTGCTTGTTTTATGATTGCTTGGCTAAGGAAATTGCCTGTCTGGAAAGAGAGACGCTCTGGGTCTCAGCTTCCAGTCTAGGCTTTGAAGCCTTCTCATCTGTCTTTTCTCCCTGAATTGTCTCAGTCCTGCCAATGTTTCCAACTGTAACCTTTACATGGATATGCCCCTCTCTATGAAGTCACTAACTTCATCTACTCTCTGAGCTATAGACTTAATGTCACAAATAACCTCCTGATTATAGGGTGACCAACTGTCTCATTTTGCCCAGGAATGAGGGGACTTCCAGGACATGAATTTTCATTGGTAAAACTAGGCAAGATCCAAGCAAACTAAGATAAGTTGGTCACCTTACTATTAAATAACTCGAATGACTTTGGAGGCACCTAATACTCAACATAGTTGAAATTCATTGATCTTCTTCCTCTTCAATATGATTTCTCCCAGTATTCTTTCTAGCAGTGTGCAGCATCATTGTCCACACTGACTACCATGTTAGAAACTTTGGGGAGTCTTCACAAATCTTTCTCATTTACCTCTCCCACTAAATGGAGTCCTTTTGTGGCTATTTTAGAAACTGTATCTTTTTAGTTGGTTTAACTTCATCGTCTCTTTCATGGACTCTTGCAAAGGTCTCCTATTATGAAATGATACCAAAAATATTCTCCCCAGCACATCTCATTACTTATATTATTTGTGTTGTGTTTATTCATAAAAATTATTAATATATCTTTCAATGAATATTCAATGAATATCTTTCAATGAATATTCAATGAATCTTTCAATATATCTTTCAATATTTCAATGAAAAGTTGAAGAAGTGTTCCAGAGTAATGAGACAGGACAGAATTCTAGATTAGGGGGAGAGGGGAGTTGCCATTAAGGATAATATTGAAGCAATCAGCATAAAGTGAATATGGACATATATTAGATAATAGTATTTTATCAACATTAAATTTCTTGAGTTAGATCATCACCCTGCAGTTATTTTTAAATGTTTAGATTTTTTCCCAAGTTAATTAATTTATTAACTGCAACACACAAGATCTTTCTTGGTCATGCCAGATCTTTGGTTGTTGGACACAGACTCTCTAGTTGTGGCACAAGGGCTCAGTAGTTGCAAGTCAAGGGCTTAGATGTTCCAAGGCATGCAGGATCTTAGTTCTCCAACCAGGAATCTAACCCATGTCCCCTGCATTGTAAGGCAGATTCTCAATCACTGAACCACCAGGGAAGCCCCCACTCTGCAGTTTTCTATCTGAATGTTCTTGTTCTTGAGATTTACTATCAGTGGGAGGAGGGGATAAGTCAGGAGTTTGGGTTTAAAATATACACACTACTCCATAGTGTAGATAACTGACAAGGACCTACTGTATAGCACAGGAACTATACTCAGTATCATGTAGTAACCTATATCAGTATCCAGTAATAACCTATAATGGAAAAGAATCTAAATATATATATATTAATGTATTAAAAGAATATATATGTAGCTGAATCACTTTGCTATATACTTGAAACTAATACAACATTGTAGATCAACTATATTTTAATTAAAAAAATTATGAATATTTACTAGGTGAGTGACAGGCCATGATCTCAGCAACTTACTCTCATATTTCTAGCAAAATAATAATAATTGGAATAAAAAAAGAATGAAATAGAAAAGGGTATCTTAGGTGTGTGTAAGTATTTGGCAACATGGGTGAAACATTAACTAATCACAAACTACTTAGTGCCCAAATGTCTTGTGTCAGGCAGTGTGTTCAAAGTTCTCACTCATGGCAAATGCAATGAAGATCTGAGGTCTAGTGCCAGATCAATGTAAGCTGTAAAGTCAGAGGTATACCAGAAGGCTTTTCCTGGCCTAAATGAGAACGTTGGGGTCCCATGAGCCAAAGTTCTGTGGAAGAACAAAAGGATTTGCCAAGTAAGTGCTTACCAAAGTAAAGCTTAGAAGAATAAAATAAAGGCAGAAGTAGCAGATATTGTCTGTTGCAACACTGTCTTCCACTTCCTGTTGCATCCATTCACCATTGCAACCCAACTTTCTGCTTTCTGAATTTTTTCGAATCTTTGACACTAAGTAAAATCTTAAAAGGGTATACTGCTACTGTTACTGCTAAGTCACTTCAGTCGTGTCCGACTCTGTGTGACCCCATAGATGGTAGCCCACCAGGCTCCTCTGTCCCTGGGATTCTCCAGGCAAGAACACTGGAGTGGGTTGCCATTTCCTTCTCCAGGGTATAAAAGGGTATATAAAAGGGTATATCTAACATATAGGGTCAACTGGCTTTATGTCTTAAAGAAACCAGAGCAGCTGCTAAGTCGCTTCAGTTGTGTCCAGACTCTGTGTGACCCCAAAGACAGCAGCCCATCACGCTGTACCATCCCTGGGATTCTCCAGGCAAGAACACTGGAGTGGGCTGCCATTTCCTTCTCCAATGCATGAAAGTGAAAAGTGAAAGTGAAGTCGTTCAGTTGTGTCCGACTCTTAGCGACCCCATGGACTGCAGCCTACCAGGCTCCTCCGTCCATGGGATTTTCCAGGCAGACAACCTTGCTAATAATATAGCACCCATGAATCACTGAACCATTGACTAGAGATCAGCTCTCATGGGGCTGACCCATGAGAAAAGCACCTGTTTTGTGAATCTGAGGCCTTCAACAGCTACCTGCACAGAGAGTCACATTCCAAGATGTGGGACTGGAATGACAATGTGTCATCCTGACACTGCATTTGAGTTTCTCTAAAGCTCAAGTCTAAAGCTTAAATGTTCTGCTGCCACATTCAAACTCTGAATAACCCGGCTTTGAACTCTGTCCTATGTCTAATCTCTGTGCCTACTATCCCTGCAAACATAGCTTAACTTTCAGCCATATCTAAATACCCTGCCCAACACTTAGCCGTGTATGGCCCCACACTCTTACTTCTACTGGATCACCCTTGTCCACCAGATATGCAAGAAACCTCACTTTGCTTGAAGTTTATCCCAAATACTTTTCTGTCTTTGAAATATTTTTTTCTTTTTATTTGGCTTATTTTTATTTTTTATTGGCCCCACAGTGTGGCACATGGGATCTTAGTTCCTCAACCATGGATCAAATCCATATCCCCTACATTGAAAGTGCAGAATCTTAATCACGGAACTGCCAGAGAAGTCCCCTGCTCTTGAAATATTTACTAAACATTTTTCTAATTCTTCCAAACAGAGGTTGACTCTCATACAAAATTTTATACAAACTTTTATTAAAATTTTATTTAGTATTATTGTAAGTTTTCCTGTCTGCCTCCTTTGATAACTCCTTCAAGGCCCAGACTGGGTCATAGCAATTGTTCAGGTTATTTCCATTCCTCTCCTACAGCACCTTTAACCTCTCATAGCTCTGTCCTTATACTGATACAATGCCAGCTTTCCAGTGTTTCGTCCTGCCCACTTCAATATCTATACCAGTCCTTTTCAGGGAATTTGTTCTCTTCTTATCCAGATCTGGTGTTTTACTAGCTACTGACCTCCATATACTTAAAGTGAGGGAGAAACAAGTATAACTCCATCACTCCAGGTAGCCAGAACCTCCCCGGCGTGTGGTACGCTTTCCTTTAGCACCGCTCAGCCTGAAGGTTCTCATGGTTCGCTGACTATTGCACCAGGTATCTGTGGTGCTTAGCTCCCAAGCTGGTGTGAAACCTACCCATTTCCCTGCTTATTACAGCAGACTGGATACTTGGTGTGGGATGGACCCCCTCGGTTAGATGAAGCTATAAACAAGCGCAGAAATGCAAATAGAAGTGGAGACTGTAAGTAAAAGACCGTTGTGTAATCAGTTTGATTGCTGAGTATGTACAAAGCCAAGCATGAGACTGGATCAATCCCTGGGACAGGAAGATACCCTGGAATAGGAAATGGCAACCTACTCCAGTTTTCTTGCCTGAAAAATCCCATGCACAGAGGAGCCTGGTGGGCTTCAGTCCATGGGTCACAAAGAGTTGGACACGACTAAGCGCAAGCATG
>NW_011494900.1:3782233-3784581 GCF_000754665.1 Bison bison bison | reverse complement strand
CCACCCTCCCACCCCACCACTGCCTGTTGCTTGGACTAGACTTGTCCCTTGCTGTCTCTTGCAGTCACTTGGAGGATGGTCCGTGAACCTTATAGTACAGCTTGAGTTTTCTCCAGAAACAGATTAAAGGGTGGAGCCCTATGGAATAGAAAATACTGGGATGTATGCCATGGTTACAGTTAAAGGAGTGTCTGGTTTGGGGAGTAAACTATACAGCAATTCTGCCATGGGTGTATGGATAACCAGTTTTCTTGGCAACAGATGGAAGAAAAGAATAATCAGTTCTTATAGTATACCAACCCTTTGCATTCATGACCTGATTGAATCCTCAAAATAGTCCAATGAACCATGAATTATTTTGATTTCACAGATGTGGGAAGTAAATCTTAGGCCAACTTATTAATTATTCTAACAGCAAATTCGTGATAAAGTCAACACTGAAATTCAGATTCATCTAACTCCAAAATCACCATGATGTAATACATATCCAAACATAGTTTATCCAAACATATCCAGAACACATATCCAAACATAGTTTATTCATTTATTCAAAAGATATTTGTTGTGCTCCCACTGGCAGCAGGTACACTCTGGGGATTTAATAATAAGGTAAAACAAAACAAAAACATACTTGTCCAAATGAATCTTACAGCCTAGTGGAAGAATACACATTAATCAAATCATCACACAAATAAAAGTATAAAATTACAGCTGTGAATAGTACCAGAGGGAAAAGTCCATAATGCTATAAGAGTGTGTAGTAAGATTCTAACCTAACAGAGTAAATGTTTATCTTCACCCCTTCAGCATTTCCTCTTCTAGAAACTACCCTTCAATTTTCTTCTAGAGAAACTCTCTTCCTCATCTTCCAATGGCACTTCAGGTGGAACTGACCTCAACACTGACTTCACTGATGGTCACATGACCTGGTCCTGACTAATGAAAGTGGAGGTATATCACATTTTAATGCACTTCACTTTATAGTGCTTCCAGATATTGCATTTTTAATAAACTGAAAGCTTGTGGGAACTCAGCATTGTCAGATGATGGTTAGCATTTTTCAGCAATAAAGTATTTTTAAATTAAGGTATGTACATTTTTTTAGACATAATGCTATTGCACACTTAGTGGCCTACGGTATGGTATCAGTTCAGTTCAGTTCAGTCTCTCAGTGTGTCTGACTCTGCAACCCCATGGACTACAGCACGCCAGGCTTCCCTGTCCATCACCATCTCCCAGAGCTTGCTCAAACTCATGTCCATTGACTTGGTGATGCTACCCAGCCATCTCATCCTCTGTCGCCCCCTTCTTCTCCTGCCTTCAATCATTCCCAGCATCAGGGTCTTTCCCAAGGAGTCACTTCTTCACATCAGGTGGCCAAAGTATGGTATAAACATAACTTTTATATGCACTAAGAAATCCAAAAATTAACAAGTTGCTTTATTGCAATATTTGCTTTATTGTGGAAGTCTAGAACCAGACCTGCAGTGTCTTTCAGGAATGCCTGTACTGCAGCATGACCACGGTGACTTGTTCAAAAATGCTACATGTGAGCTGTGGTTCATATATACAATGGAATACTACTCAGCTATAAAAAAGAACACATTTGAGTCAGTTCTAATGAGCTGTGTGAACCTAGAGGCTATTATACAGAGTGAAGTAATTCAGAAAGAGAAAAACAAGTACTGTATATTAAAACATATATATGGAATCTAGAAAGATGGTACTTATGAACCTATTTTCAGAGCAGCAATTTGCAGAAACACAGACATAGAGAACAGACTAACGGACAAGGGCAGGGGAGAGGAAGGAGAGGCTGAGAGGAGTGCAGAGAGTAACATGGAAGCATATACACTAACACATGTAAAATAGAAAGCCAGTGGAAATTTGTTGTATGATTCAAGGAACTCAAACTGGGGCTCTGTGACAACCTAAAGGAGAGGGGACGTATGTATCAGTTCAGTTCAGTCACTCAGTCGTGTCCAACTCTTTATGACCCCATGGACTGCAGCACGCCAGGCCTCCCTGTCCATCACCAACTCCCAGAGTTTATTCAAACTCATGTCTGTTGAGTTGGTGATGCCATCCAACCATCTTATCCTCTGTCATCCCCTTCTCCTCCTGCCTTCATTCTTTCCAAGAATCAGGGACTTTTCAAATGAGTCAGCTCTTTGCATCAGATGACCAAAGTATTGGAGTTTCAGCTTCAACATCAGTCCTTTCAATGAACACCCAGGACTGATCTCCCTTAGGATGGACTGGTTGGATCTCCTTGCAGTCCAAGGGACTCTCAAGAGTCTTCTCCAACACCACAGTTCAAAAGCATCAATTCTTTGGCGCTCAGCTTT
>NW_011494900.1:3773094-3782133 GCF_000754665.1 Bison bison bison | reverse complement strand
GGTTGGATCTCCTTGCAGTCCAAGGGACTCTCAAGAGTCTTCTCCAACACCACAGTTCAAAAGCATCAATTCTTTGGCGCTCAGCTTTCTTTATAGTCCAACTCTCACATCCATACGTGACTACTGGAAAAACCATAGCCTTAACTAGACGGACCTTTGTTGACAAAGTGATGTCTTTGCTTTTTAATATGCTGTCTAGGTTGGTCATAACTTTCCTTCCAAGGAGTAAGCATCTTTTAATTTCATGGCTGCAAGCACCATCAGGGAAAGTCAAATGTAACAGAGAAAGAGCACACCCAAGGAGCAGACCTCAGCCGGTGACAGACAGGAATTGGTGACTAACTACTGCCAGTCCCTTGCTCCTTAGGCTGCTGGCTAGGAAGTGGTCAAACAGGAGATGGCAAGAGTGAACATCGACATTTTAGGAATCAGCAAAATGGACTGGAATGGGCAAATTTAATTCAGATGACCATTGTATCTACTACTATGGGCAAGAATCCCTTAGAAGAAATGGAGTAGCCATCATAGTCAGCAAAAGAGTCCAAAATGCAGCTCTTGGGTACATTCTCAAAAACGACAGAATGATCTCTGTTTATTTCCAATGCAAACAGTGTCACAGATTACTGTGATTCAGTGTCACAGTAATCCAAGTCTATGCCCCAACCAGTAACGCTGAAGAAGCTGAAGTTGAACGGTTCTATGAACACCTACAAGACCTTTTAAAACACCCAAAAAAGATGTCCTTTTCATTACAGGGGACTGGAATGCAAAAGTAGGAAGTCAAGAAACACCTGGAGTAACAGGCAAATTTGGCCTTGGTGTACAGAATGAAGCAGGGCAAAGGCTAATAGAGTTCTGCCAAGAGAACACACTGGTCATAGCAAACACCCTCTTTCAACAACACAAGAGAAGACTTTACATGTGGACATCATCAAATGATGAACACCGAAATCAGATTGATTATATTCTTTGCAGCCAAAGTTGGAGAAGCTCTATACAGTCAGCAAAAACAAGACCAGGAGCTGACTGTGGCTCAGATCATGAACTCCTTATTGCCAAATTCAGACTGAAATTGAAGAAAGTAGGGAAAACCACTAGACCATTCAGGTATGACCTAAATCAAATCCCTTATGATTATACAGTGGAAGTGAGAAATAGATTTAAGGGACTAGATCTGATAGACAGAGTGCCTGAAGAACTATGGACGGAGGTTCGTGACATTGTACAGGAGGCATGGAGTAAGACCATCCCCAAGAAAAAGAAATGCAAAAAAACAAAATGGCTGTCTGAGGAGGCCTTACAGATAGCTGTGAAAAGAAGAGAAACAAAAAGCAAAGGAGAAAAGGAAAAATATAGCCATTTGAATGCAGAGTTCCAAAGAATAGCAAGGAGAGATAAGAAAGCCTTCCTCAGTGATCAGTGCAAAGAAATAGAGGAAAACAATAGAATGGTAAAGACTAGAGCTCTCTTCAAGAAAATTAGAGATACCAAAGGAACATTTTATGCAAAGATGGGCTCGATAAAGGACAGAAATGGTATGGACCTAACAGAAGCAGAAGATATTAAGAGGTGGCATGAATGCACAGAACTGTATGAAAAAGACCTTTACAACCCAGATAATCACGATGGTGTGATCACTCACCTAGAGCCAGACATCCTGGAAGTGAAGTTAAGGGGGCCTTAGGAAGCATCACTATGAACAAATATAGTGGAGGTGATGGAATTCCAGTTGAGCTATTCCAAATCCTGAAAGATGATGCTGTGAAAGTGCTGCACTCAATATACCAGCAAATTTGAAAAGCTCGGCAGTGGCCACAGGACTGGAAATGGTCAGTTTTCATTCCAATCCCTAAGAAAGGCAATGCCAAAGAATGCTCAAACTACTGCACAATTGCACTCATCTCACATGCTAGTAAAATAATGCTCAAAGTTCTCCAAGCCAGGTTTCAACAATACATGAACCGTGAACTTCCAGATGTTCAAGCTGGATTTAGAAAAGGCAGGGGAACCGGAGATCAAATTGCCAACATCTGCTGGATCATCGATAAAGCAAGAGAGTTCTAGAAAAACATGTATTTCTGCTTTATTGATTATGCCAAAGCCTTTTACTGTGTGGATCACAATAAACTGTGGAAAATTCTGAAAGAGATGTGAGTACCAGACCACGTGACCAGCCTCTTGAGAAATCTGTATTCAGGTCAGGAGGCAACAGTTAGAACTGGACATGGAACAACAAATTGGTTCTGAATAGGAAAAGGACATATGTATACCTATGGCTAATTTATGTTGATGTATGACAAATCAATATTGTAAAGCAATCATCAATCAATTAAAAATAAATATAATTTTAAAAAAATGCTTCATGCAACTCAGACCAACAAGAGCACTGGGACTTTCTCTGGAACCATTAAGAATGAGACTTCTTCAACCGCCAGCAATGTTAAAACAAGGCATTCAGGGACGTCTGTGGCCACCGCATGAGGCAAGAAACCTGAGACACGAGGCCTAGACCTGAGGATGAAGCTAACTGAGGAGAGCAGAGCCAAGAAGGAGAGATTCCAAAGATGCTAGTTAAACACATGGACCTCGCATCGCATCAACTACCAATAAAACTAAGCAGTTTAGAGGTGTCAGCCAACTCATTGCCTTCTTCCTACTTACGCCAGTTTCACTGAGTGACTGCTCTTTCTTTTTTTCTTTCTTTCTCTCTCTCTTTTTCTTTCTTCTTTCCTTCCTTCCTTCATTTCTTTTTCTTTTTTTGTCACTTGGAACTGAAAAAGTGAAGACTCCTAACTGGGTAGTCAAGGATGGCTTCCAGAGGAATGAAGGTGATCTGAGATCTGAAGAAGTAGACGTGAATTAGACAAAGAGGAAAAGGAAGAATGTCCCAGTCAGAGGAAATACCAAGCTGTGGAGCCTTGAGTAAGGAAGGAGCCTATGACTGAAAGATGGAGAGACGGTCAGTGTGGGTGGAACACAGTGAACATAATGAAATTAAGATGGACTAAAATGGAAAAGCAGTTTTCTGCACACCATGTTCATGGTTTTTTGATCTCTGGATTTATAGCCACAGGACACACCTGAGGGTTTTGAAGCATTGCAAGAGTAGTGTAGTGGTGATATCTGATTTACATATTTTTAAAAGTCACTTGGATGTTATCTGGAGACTAGCTTGCAGGGTATCAAGAGCAGAGTGAAGGTAACATTTCTTTTTTATGCTCTTCCCTCAAAGAGTAGACACAGTAAAGCAAATTAGAACACCAATATCGTCATCGAGTGAAGGGACAGCCTGGACTGGGGGAATGGCAGTGGAAAATGCATAGGTTTATTTTTAAAGGGACTGATGAAATAGAATTCACATTTCATGACAAGATAAGAAAAATTTAGAGATAAAAATTTTCTTTGCCTGTTTTGTCCTCTCTTCCTGTCAGTGTGTATTCTGCATCCGCATTAACCAGAGCTCCCTAGGAGATAACATTCCTTCTTAATCTCATCAAGGGTCACAATTCCTTAGAAGATAACCTTCCTTCTTAATCTTCTAAAGGGCCATGATGACCCGTGACCCACTACCCGCTTTGTACTATAGACCTGGATTATATAAACTGTCAAAAATACATCGTTTAATGTACAGCCCTGTGTCTCAAAAACTTATACAACTGTGCTTTGACCTCTAACAGGCCTGAGCAATTCTTGGAGGTTTCTGAGAGGCTGTTCCCAGATATAATCGTAGTTCAGTTCAGTCGCTCAGTCATGTCCAACTCTTTGCAACCCCATGGACTGCAGCACACCAGGCTTCTCTCTGCATCACCAACTCCTGGAGCTTGCTCAAACTCATATCAATCAGGCAGGTGATGCCATCCAACCATCTCATCCTCTGTCGTCCCCTTCTCCTCTCGCCTTCAATCTTTCCCAGCATCAAGGTATTTTCCAATGAGTCAGTTCTTCACATCAGGTGACCAAAGCATTGGAGTTTTAGCTTCAACATCAATCCTTCCAATGAACATTCAGGACTGGTTTCCTTGAGGATGGACTGGTTGGATCTCCTTGCAGTCCAAGGGACTCTCAAGAGTCTTCTTCAACACCACAGTTCAAAAGCATCAATTCTTCGGCGCTCAGCTTTCTTTATAGTCCAACTCTCACATCCATACATGACTACTGGAAAAACCATAGCCTTGACTAGACGGACCTTTGTTGGCAAATTAATGTCTCTGCTTTTTAACATGCTGTCTAGGTTGGTTATAACTTTTCTTCCAAGGAGTAAGCGTCTTTTTATTTCCTGGCTGCAGTCACCATCTGCAGTGATTTTGGAGCCACCCAAAATAAAGTCTGCCACTGTTTCCACTGTTTCTCCATCTTAACTTTAACTCAAATAAAATTTTCCATTTCTTGGACTGATTAGCTTTTTCATTGACAGTACTGTTTACAAAGTTGTGGATGTGGGAAAACCCACAAGGGATAGTGTAGTGCTGGTGGCAGCCTGGAGGCGGGTCCCTTATGTATGGAGATTTGAGAGGAGGCAGCATTAACTGGGAGCCAGAGCGGAGAGTCATGTGAAGTTGGCCTCCTTTAGAAAAGCAATGACCTTTAGTGAGGAGCACAGTCAGCTCACTGCGGGGAAATCAAGGGAATCAGTGCCTTGACCCCAGCTCATCCTTTTGTCCTCTTTGGGGTAACCAGTGGCTGAAGCCCAGTGAAAAACAGGCACAGAGCCCATAGTACAGGCCTCACAGGTCTGCCTCCTGGGCACTGAGCAGGGTGGAGAGAGCATTGAGAGGTACAAGCACAGTATCCAGCACAGGCGTCAAGCCTTTAGCATGACCTATGTTATGAGGTTCACTGCAATCTTGTTACTGAAAGCTCAGCCTCTCTGTATACTGGTGTGGAACTAAATCCTAAGAGACAGAATTTTGGGTGAAGTAGAAAAGGACAGTTTTATTGCTTTGCCAGGCAAAGGGAGACACGGGGGCTTCTGCTTTGTAAAACTGTGTCTCACCTCCAAAGAACTTGATGAGGGTTTTTGTAACAATGGGTCAAAGGTGGGATCTCCGACAAGATCAGGGCTTGGACTCCTTTAATCTCATCTCAGGTGAAAGTGAAAGTCATTCAGTCCTGTCTGACTCTTTGTGACCTCATGGACTATAGGGTCCATGGAGTTCTTCTAGGCCAGAACACTGGAGTGGGTAGCCTTTCCCTTCCACAAGGATCTTCCCAACTCAGGGATCGAACCCAGGTCTCCCACATTGCAGGCGGACTGTTTACCAGCTGAGCCACAAGGGAAACCCAAAGATGACCCAGCATCTCAGGTGGTTGGTCTTCAGATCTTGATGTGCTTCTCTGGTCCCTCCAATCTTGCCACAGGTGGTTTCTTGGCTGTCCTTCTCTTGATTGACAACTGTTCAGACCTGCCCTTTGGAACTCAAGGAAGGTCATGGAGGCTGAAGTCTTGCCTACAAGAAATGGGGGGCAGAAAGGCCTCCATGCCTGGGAGCCCCACAGGGCCCTGCTTGGTTTCCATCTGAATACCATCTATTTGTCTTGCCTCTTCTGGCCTGTCAAATGCGGATGACAAGGGATGTGTGCATGTATGTTAGTCGCTCAGTCCTGTCCGACTCTTTGTGACCTCGTGGACCATAGCCCACCAGGCTTCTCTGTCCATGGGATTCTTCAGGCAAGAATACTGGAGTGGTTGCCGTTTCTTCCTCCAGGGGATCTTCCTGACCCAGGCGTTGGACCTGAGTCTCCTGCGTCTCCAGCACTGGCAGACAGATTCTTTACCACTGAGTCACCTGGGAAGCCAATAACAAGCTATCACAGTGACCAATTCATGACTGCTAATCATACAAGCCTGGCAGGCTACAGTCCATGGGATCACAAAGGGTCAGACACGACTGAGTGACCAACACACACACACACAATCATATCATACAAGAATTAAGCCAGTTAACCTGTATAAAGCATTCAACTTGCCACAGTTCTTGGCAACAATAAGCACTCTAATATATTATCAGCAAACTTTTCTGGACATACTCTCTCTCTGAATTTTTGTTTCTTCCAAAATACCCTAGGATACAGATCTTTTTTTCTTTTTGTTTTGTTATGTTTTGCTTTGATTGATATGACCACCATGCTGAAGCTCCAGTACTTTGGCCACCTGATGGAAAGAACCGACTCATTGGAAAAGACCCTGATGCTAGGAACTATTGAAAGCAAAAGGACAAGTGGGTGACAGAGGATTAGATGGTTAGATAGCATCAGTGACTCAGTGGACAGGAAGTTGAGCAAACTCTGGGAGATAGTGGAGGACAGAGGAGACTATTGCTTCAGTCCATTGCGTCACAAAGAGTCAGATGTAACTTAACTACTGAACAACAACCACCACCATCATTTAGCACAGTACCTAAAAGAATAGGTACTCAACAAATGTTTGTTCAGTGAATTAATGCTCACTCAGTATCTGTGCAGGCATTTAATCTGCATTATCTCAAAAATCCTATAAGGTAAATGCCATTCCATTTTACAGATGAAGCTCCTAATACTTGAGGTTCAGCAATGCTCAAACTTGCCCAAAGCAGATGAAATTCAAAGTCAGGCCAGTCTTAGTCCAACAGCCATGCCCTTTGCCCTATAGCAGTGGCCTCTGCAAGGCGGGCTTTCTGCACAGAATGACTATGCACCGGTGAAGTGTCACCCTGACCCTCACTTCCCTGTGAATCTCAAAGGATGGGTCTCCGCGCACCAGGAGCCAGGTGACCATATGCTCCTTACCTGCCATTAGACTTTTGGGACAGAGGGTCTCAGTCTGAATTATCTTTGGGTCCCCACAGGTCACCCCATTTATTAGGCGCTAATTAATGTCAGTTGAATTAAATAATATAATAAAAGATAGGCCATCTTCTGCTATTGCTGATGCTGTTTCCTATGCACTTTGCTCATTCCTGGGGGCTTGGGGAGGTCAGCCTCCAACTCCCAGTCTAGAAGGGCCAGGCCTAACATTCATTTGGGGCTTCTCAGATGGAAAGAATCTGCGTAAAATGTGAGAGACGTGGGTTTGATCCCTGGATGAGGAAGATCCCCTGGAAAAAGGAATGGCTACCCACTCTAGTATTCTTGCCTGGAGAATTCCATGGACAGAGTAGCAGGGCAGGCTACAGTCCATGGGGTCGCAAAGAGTCAGACATGACTGAGCAATTAACACTTTCACTAACATTCATTAAGCAATTTCATAGCTGGGCATTGCTTCAGGTGCTTTAGTGGTAACAACTCATTTACTCATCCTGACTAATTTACAGAGTAAGACTTGTCCTTATCCTTATTTTAAGTTTCAGGAAACTAGTTCAAAAGAGTTAAGTGACCTTGTTCAAGGTCACACAGCTAGAGACAGAACCAGGATTCTGTATCCAAGCAGATTAATCTAGAACCTGTACCCTTAAATGTTAATAATGAAGAGCTTTCAGTCTTCCTGTTGGCACCCTGACCTCTCCTGTGCTGTCTACCTCCTGTAGCTCCACGGCCTCTCATTGCTGGCCTTTGGCACATCCCAGCTCACCATTAGCCTATGGGGCCACCTTCATGTTCCCTCTGCTCTTACTTACTGCTCACAGTCAAGAGCAAAACAGGGTAGAAGAATCTTGCCAGCATCTTTGTTGCCCACTTGCTTGACATAGACGAGTCTTCTTCCTTATCTTTGTCAAGCACATTTAGAGATGAAGCTACTGAAAGGGAATTCACTTAATTTTTTTCCCCCAAAGATAAACATCTTTGGGGGATGTTTGGGCCAGGATGCTCCCGGGAACAAACCAAACCCCAATTTTCATGGCAAAGAGCTGTCGATTGGAGAAAATTGAGGAGAGAAACATAAAGCAAATGGCACAAGTGTTAGAATGTTCTGTAAATTTTGCTGAACACAATGTTAATTTTATTGAAATGATCACTGACACACCAAGTTATTTTATGGAACAAAACAGTAATAAACAATTTTAAATTCATGACACTAATTTATGTTCTTTTACAATTCAGTAATCACTACCTATTTTCCCACTCTATGTTTTCATCTTTCCTTCTTTTTACTCTTTCACTGAATTTATGTTACAAAATAAGCATAATTAATGTGGATTTGACGTGTCTGTTGTCTGAATGAACAGCAGTAAATTTACAAGATAATAGTAGCTAATTGACATGGAACCTTTTTCAAGCTGGGTTTCTCAGAAATAGACTCTGTGGCAGAAGTTAGCATGTGATTTCCATTAGGGAGTGCTCTCAGGATCCACACCTGAGGAAAGGAAGGTGGAAAGCGAGATTGGGAAATCTAGCAGATACGCAGGTCCAACAAGGGCATCAGTGGGCCACGCAAAGTTATCCTGTAGCTTGATGGCCCTTCAGAGTTATCCAAAGCTGGGGAGAAAGAGTCTGTATGCTCCAGATTTATTAGTCATTGGCTGCAGGGCAGCCCTGAAAGGACAGGTGATCTGAAGAGAGACAGTTTTCTTAAAGTCCCAGATCAGATCAGATCAGATCAGTCGCTCAGTCGTGTCCGACTCTTTGCGACCCCATGAATCGCAGCATGCCAGGCCTCCCTGTCCATCATCAACTCCCGGAGTTCACTCAGACTCACGTCCATCGAGTCAGTGATGCCATCCAGCCATCTCATCCTCTGTCGTCCCCTTCTCCTACTGCCCCCCATCCCTCCCAGCATCAGAGTCTTTTCCAATGAGTCAACTCTTCACATGAGGTGGCCAAAGTACTGGAGTTTCAGCTTTAGCATCATTCCTTCCAAAGAAATCCCAGGGCTGATCTCCTTCAGAATGGACTGGTTGGATCTCCTTGCAGGCCAAGGGACTCTCAAGAGTCTTCTCCAACACCACAGTTCAAAAGCATCAATTCTTCGGCACTCAGCTTTCTTCACAGTCCAACTCTCACATCCATACATGACCACAGGAAAAACCATAGCCTTGACGAGACAGACCTTTGTTCACAAAGTAATGTCTCTGCTTTTCAATATGCTATCTAGGTTGGTCATAACTTTCCTTCCAAGGAGTAAGC
>NW_011494900.1:3767244-3772994 GCF_000754665.1 Bison bison bison | reverse complement strand
GATGGGACCAGATGCCATGATCTTCGTTTTCTGAATGTTGAGCTTTAAGCCAACTTTTTCACTCTCCACTTTCACTTTCATCAAGAGGCTTTTTAGTTCCTCTTCACTTTCTGCCATAAGGGTGGTGTCATCTGCATATCTGAGGTTATTGAGATTTCTCCCAGCAATCTTGATTCCAGCTTGTGTTTCTTCCAGTCCAGCGTTTCTCATGATGTACTCTGCATAGAAGTTAAATAAACAGGGTGACAATATACAGCCTTGACGAACTCCTTTTCCTATTTGGAACCAGTCTGTTGTTCCATGTCCAGTTCTAACTGTTGCTTCCTGACCTGCATACAAATTTCTCAAGAGGCAGATCAGGTGGTCTGGTATTCC
Organism: Bison bison bison; assembly: GCF_000754665.1. Lineage (NCBI taxonomy): Eukaryota > Metazoa > Chordata > Mammalia > Artiodactyla > Bovidae > Bison > Bison bison. The sequence goes on along the minus strand of NW_011494900.1, from coordinate 3,772,619 downwards.
CATCTCTTTCAGAATTTTCCACAGTTTATTGTGATCCACACAGTCAAAGGCTTTGGCATAGTCAATAAAGCAGAAATAGATGTTTTTCTGGAACTCTCTTGCTTTTTCCATGATCCAGCGGATGTTGGCAATTTGATCTCTGGTTCCCCTGCCTTTTCTACAACCAGCTTGAACATCAGGAAGTTCATGGTTCACATATTGCTGAAGCCTGGCTTGGAGAATTTTGAGCATTACTTTACTAGCCTGTGAGATGAGTGCAATTGTGTGGTTGTTTGAGCATTCTTTGGCATTGCCTTTCTTAGGGATTGGAATGAAAACTGACCTTTTCCAGTCCTGTGGCCACTGCTGAGTTTTCCAAATTTGCTGGCATATTGAGTGCAGCACTTTCACAGCATCATCTTTCAGGATTTGAAATAGCTCAACTGGAATTCCATCACCTCCACTAGCTTTGTTCATAGTGATGCTTGCTAAGGCCCACTTGACCTCACATTCCAGGATGTCTGGCTCTAGGTGAGTGATCACACCATCGTGATTATCTAGGTCGTGAAGATCTTTTTTGTACAGTTCTTCTGTGTATTCTTGCCACCTCTTCTTAATATCTTCTGCTTCTGTTAGGTCCATACCATTTCTGTCCTTTATTGAGCCCATCTTTGCATGAAATGTTCCCTGCGTATCTCTGATTTTCTTGAAGAGATCTCTAGTCTTTCCCATTCTGTTGTCTTCCTCTATTTCTTTGCACAGATCGCTGAAGAAGGCTTTCTTATCTCTCCTTGCTATTCTTTGGAACTCTGCATTCAGATGTTTATATCTTTCCTTTTCTCCTTTGCTTTTCGCTTCTCTTCTTTTCACAGCTATTTGTAAGGCCTTCCCAGACAGCCATTTTACTTTGTTGCCTTTCTTTTCCATGGGGATGGTCTTGATCCCTGTCTCCTGTACAATGTCACGAACCTCATTCCATAGTTCATCAGGCACTCTATCTATCAGATCTAGGCCCTTAAATCTATTTCTCACTTCCACTGTATAATCATAAGGGATTTGGTTTAAGTCATACCTGAATGGTCTAGTGGTTTTCCCTACTTTCTTCAATTTAAGTCTGAATTTGGCGATAAGGAGTTCATGATCTGAGCCACAGTCGGCTCCTGGTCTTGTTTTGCTGACTGAATAGAGCTTCTCCATCTTTGGCTGCAAAGAATATAATCAACCTGATTTCGGTGTTGACCCCCATCTGGTGATGTCCATGTATAGAGTCTTCTCTTGTGTTGTTGGAAGAGGGTGATTGTTATGACCAGTGCATTTTCTTGGCAAAACTCTATTATCTTTGCCCTGCTTGAAGTCCCAGCAATCACCAAAGAAGGCTGACAGCCCAGGGCTGACTCCTCCCAACACCCCTGGCAGCTGGGGGAATAGGCCTTTCCTTTCTGAAAGGACTCTTACGTGCCGCATGGCAGTATCCATTGCAGAAACAATGGAATTCATTGTTTGGTTTCCAAACTCCAAGGAAAATCACATGGCTGCATCTCCTAAGCCACAACACATTGTGTGATTCAAGTCCAGTCAGCCATCATTTTTCAGGCCTGTTCTGAGACCATGGCAGAAACAAAAATCTTAAGGCAAGGCTCATCCATAAAGCAAAGGGAAACATTTATGACTCAGTGTCAGGCAAGGCCCCTCCCTAAAGAGCCACAGTATAGACAAGGCCACTTGCTCTTGAGAACAGACAGGAAAAAGATGGATTCTGAATAGATGATAGGTTTCATATATATCTTATCACCTTTTGAAGAAGCCCAGAATTCTATTTGCAGGGCATGAATAGAGATGCAGATGTAGAGAAAGGGCTTGTGGACACAGTAGGGGAAGGAGACCTATACACCATCATGTATAAAATAGACAGCCAGTGGGAAGCTGTACAACACAGGGGGCCTGGCCTAGTGCTCTGCGACAAGCTAGAGGGGCGGGATGGGAGACGGGAGGCAGGCTCAAGAGGGAGGGAATATATATATAGTTTTATCTATAACTATATATCATAACTATGTTTATATATAGTTATATACATAACTATATATCATAACTATTCCTGTATAGCAGAAACCAACACAACATTGTAAAGCAATTATCCTCTAGTTAAATAAAAAAGATGATAGGTTTTTATAGGCAGAAATGAGGATGGGGAAGGGCATTCCAAGAGAAGGACCAGAGTAAGCGCAGCCCGGGGCAGAATGTGAGGGTACATAAAGGGAATGACTGTTCTGGCTTTGTCATCGAAGAATATGATATGAGTGCGTTCAGTTAACCGGAGCCTGAAGTGGAGAGGAGGTTGTAAGTAGGACATAGGCCTGATCACAGGGGGGTTAAGTAAGTGAGTGAAGACGCTCAGTCGTGTCCAACTCTTTGCGGCCCCATGGACTGTAGCCTACCAGGCTCCTCTGTCCATGGGATTTTCCAGGCAAGAACACTGGAGTGGGCTGCCATTTCCTCTTCCAGGGGATGTTCCTGACCCAGGGATCGAACTCGGGTCTCCCACATTGTAGGCAGATGCTTTACCATCTGAGACACCAGGGAAGTCTTTTTAAACCACAGGGGGGTTAGATACCTTTAATTGTGTAACAGGCGTGAATCTCAGCCCATGAACTCACACCCGAAAGATATGTCACAATCCATTAATTTTCATGAATGAATTTAATTATTTCTTCAAGATCGATCATGTTGGGCTGACAAGAGATGAACAGTCACTCTAGTTTCACCTACGTATATTCAACAAAGAAAGTGCCAACAAAGTCAAAGCTGCAGAGGTGGAGTAGGGGCCTCTGGTCACTGACTCTCTCTCTGTGCGCAGACCACAGTGGAGCCGGCCCTTGTTCCTGTCCAAGTAGCTTGTTCCAGTCCAGTGGCTTTGTGCAGTCCTGTCACACTTGACACATGGGACTCAGTGGATGATTTTATTTTGGCCCACATAGTGGCATTTAGACATGTGCATTAACTGCAACATTAACAATCAGGAGATTTGTTTTGTAGCATCCAGATTTATTAATTGTTTTAATTGAGAGAGATGGTAATTTGGATTCCACATTCTCATATGACAACACTAGGCTGGAACTAAGTAGTGGCTTCGTGCTGGAGAGCCTTTTTGCTGATTAGTGGAAACTTCCTGGCCCTACAGCTATTTGAGTTTGTACTCCCTGCCCTACATGTCCCTGCAATCATTTCTCTTGGAAATCTTACTGCATCCTCCGGAGATGCTGCCTGGGACCACCATGGGGCTCTCTGCTACTCAAACAAGCTCCAGAGACGCACCCTGTCTGCCCTGCAGCCTGTGACATCTGTCTGCACCCTGGATGAAGAACCATCTCCCTCTCAACAGCTTTATCCAAACTCTTTGTCCCACACACTCTTTCCTTTCTACTTCTGGAAAACTCTCAGTTCCTCATGGGATTGATTGAGATTTTGGAGATATACAGGATATCTGATGGGCTTGTGTTTTCTGACCTGTTGCAGAAATGAAGAAACAGCTATCTGCTTGAATGAGGAAAGAACAAGTGGAAAATATGGGGAGAAATTTGAAACTAATATCTCAAAATATTATGAGCTGCCCATATTAAAGAGTTTGGGGACTTCCCTGGTGGTACAGTGATAAGAACCTGCCTACCAATGCAGGGGACATGGGTTCCTGGTCCAGAAGATTCTACATGCCACAGAGCAACTAAGCCCTAGTACCACAACTACTGAGTCCATGCTCTGAAGGCCTGTGCTCTGCAACAAGAGAAGCCTCCACAATGGAAAAGGCCTGCTCACCGCAACAAAGAGTAGCCCTTGCTTGCAGCAACAAGAGAAAGCCCACACACAGCAATGAAGACCCAGTGCAGCCAAAAATTTGGCTTCTCTGGGTCTTAGTTGCAGCATGTGGGATCTAGTTCCCTGACCAGGGATCAAACCTGGGCTCCCTGCATTGGGAGCATGGATTCTCAGTCACTGGACCACCAGTGAAGCCCCTGTTGGCAGCACTAAGTCACGGGAATCAAGGGCCAGGTGAATGTATGTTCCATCAAGCCTGATCAGGGTGTCAATTTCAGCCATGTCAATGTTGTGAGGATTTTTCAGAGAATGCTTGATCCAAGGCTTGTTGACCTTGGCAGATATAGGAAACACCAGTGTGCCGTTGTCCATCTTCTTCGTGTGTTGTTCCTGGTATACTCCTTGGCCCTTGCGCTTCCTTTAGAGTCACAGTGTGTTATACATTAAGAAGACAAGTAACTAGTGGGCCTTCTGTGGCTGTCTTTCCATTTGCCTTCTTGGCCTTAAAAGTCCTTGCTTTTATTTTGATATCATGATAGGCTGTGTTATCCTTTGTCTATGATGTCATCTTTGTATAAAAGTCAGAACTCATTTCAACTTCCATTTAAGATGACTTTCCATTTATGATGTCTTTGCTTTGTTTATAAGAAATGCCCAGTGAGAGAGACAGATGGTGACTGGGGAATAGCCACATATAACGGCAGAACTTTGCTGTGTTCACCACAATCTAGAATTGAGCCCTCAAGTTCAAAAATTCCATCTTTTTGTATATACCAAGAAAATGAACTTCTCATTGTCCAGAAAATGTACAAAAAGCTAGAACCAGCATCCTAAATGTGCAACTGCCAAATGGAGAATGTATTAATATTGCCTGGACAGAATACTCTGTATCTTGAAAATATATATGCATAAGTACATATACATATAACTGTTTGAACGTGGTATTAATAAAAGGGAAATTATATGGTTTTAATATGTACTGTGATCAGGCTGTAAAAAAAACAAAAAACAGGTCTATGAAAGAAAGATACACATATGTATTAAAGACAGACACATATGTATGGAATACAGGTACACCAGTCTGCATTATAGGGGGATCCTCTCGGTGGCTAGTGTGCCCTTTTGGCTGCTCAGATATGGAGGCATGATACCCACTTTAGCCCCGAGAAGGCAGAATAATTCCCTCTTCAAAGATGTCTATATCTTAATCCCTGGAATCTTTAAGTCCTGTTGTGTTCTATGTAAAAGGGGAATTAAAGATAATAGATGAAATTAAGATTGCTAATCAATTCAGTTCAGTTCAGTCACTCAGTCGTGTCTGACTCTTTGTGACCCCATGGACTGCAGCACGCCAGACCTCCCTGTCCATTACCAACTCCCGGAGTTTACTCAAACTCATGTCTGTTGAGCTGGTGATACCATCCAACCATCTCATCCTCTGTCATCCCCTTTTCCTCCTGCCTTCAATCTTTCCCAGCATCAGGGTCTTTTCAAATGAGTCAGCTGTTCGCATCAGATGGCCAAAGTATTGGAGCTTCAGTTTCAGCATCAGTCCTTCCAATGAATACTCAGGACTGATTTCCTTT
>NW_011494900.1:3766801-3767139 GCF_000754665.1 Bison bison bison | reverse complement strand
AACCATAGCCTTGACGAGACAGACCTTTGTTCACAAAGTAATGTCTCTGCTTTTTAATATGCTGTCTAGGTTGATTATAAATTTTCTTCCAAGGAGCAAGCGTCTTTTAATTTCATGGCTGCAGTCACCATCTGCAGTGATTTTGGATCCCCCCAAAAATAAAGTCTGTCACTATTTCCACTGTTTCCCCATCTATTTGCCATGAAGTGATGAGACCAGATGCCATGATCTTAGTTTTCTGAATGTTGAGTTTTAAACCAACTTTTTCACTCTCCTCTTTCACTTTCATCAAGAGACTCTTTAGTTCTTCTTCACTTTCTGCCATAAGGGTGGTGTCA
>NW_011494900.1:3756359-3766701 GCF_000754665.1 Bison bison bison | reverse complement strand
TGCCATAAGGGTGGTGTCATCTGCATATCTGAGGTTATTGATACTTCTCCTGGCAATCTTGATTCCAGCTTGTGCTTCATCCAGCCCAGTGTTTCTCATGATGTACTCTGCATACAAGTTAAATAAGTAGGGTGACAATATACAGCCTTGACATACTCCTTTTCCTATTTGGAACCAGTCTGTTGTTCCATGTCCAGTTCTAACTGTTGCTTCCTGTCCTGCATACAGGTTTCTCAAAAGGCAGGTCAGGTGGTCTATTCCCATCTCTTTCAGAATTTTCCACAGTTTGTTGTGACCACACAGTCAAAGGCTTTGGCGTAGTCAATAAAGCAGAAGTAGATGTTTTTCTGGAACTCTCTTGCTTTTTCCATGATCCAGCGGATGTTGGCAATTTGATCTCTGGTTCCTCTGCCTTTTCTAAATCCAGCTTGAACATCTGGAAGTTCACGGTTCACATACTGTTGAAGCTTGGCTTGGAAAATCTTGAGCATTTCTTTACTAGTGCGTGAGATGAATGCAATTGTGTGGTAGTTTGAGCATTCTTTGGCATTGCCCTTCTTTGGGACTGGGATGAAAACTGACCTTTTCCAGTCCTGTGGCCACTGCTGAGTTTTCCACATTTGCTGGCATATTGACTGCAACACTAGTCAGACTGCAACAGCAGACCGTAAAAAGAGAGAGAGAGATTATTTCAGATTATCTTGGAGGGCCAATGTACTCACAGTGTCTTTAAACATGAAAGAGGCAGGTGGAAAGCTCAGTGTCAGAGTGACACAAGGTGAGAAAGACTGAATCAGCCGTTGCTGGATTTGACTATAAAGGAAGCAGCCACAAGTCAGGGACTGCAGGCAGCTTATAGAAACTGGAAAAGGCAAGGCAATAGATTCTCCCATGGGGCCTCCAGAGGGACCACAGCCCTGCTAAACATCTTGATTCTAGCCCATTCTAGACCAATTGGGATTTCTGACCTCCAAAATTTTAAGATAATATGTCTGTGTTGTTTTAAGCCACTAAGTTTATGAAGCAATAGGAAAAAAACCAGTCTCTCTGAACTCTTTTTCTTAACTGATCTTTTATACAGGCAATGCAGACCATTCTGTATATGCTAAATATTTCTTTAGAAAAAAATAAAGCACAATTATCCAGTGGTAGTGTTAAGTGTCCAACACAACACTTGCACAGGCACTATTAAAAGGTATGTTTCCTTCCTTCATTTATTAATTCCACAAACATGGACCGACTTTCTACTGTGTTCCCAGCACCATTCAAGTCACTGAGGTGACATCCCTGCCCTCATGGAACTTGTGTTCTATAGTGCTTAGCACTATAATTATAATTTATAGCCCATGGCTAGCTGACATATTTTATTTGGCCGAGATAGGCTTTCTTTTTTTATTTAACTTTTTACTATAAGAATTTCAAACATACAGAAAAGGAGAAGGGATATATAGTGAGTCACTGTATGCCCATCACCTAGCTTCTACATTTGTCAACATTTTGCTCATCTTTGCACAGAATTTTTAAAATATTTAAATTGGTTAATGATAATTGTCAGGGTATTTTAATGAAATTTCAGATTTTAAAAAACTAGAGCATTAGACAATACTGGACCCACATTCCTGTGCAGCAACAATTATCTAAACCCAAGAAACCTCTGACATTAGCTTATCTCAGCTAATACATATGTGTGATTATCTTATTTATCACTTCTAATTGTCTCTCCTTTACTGAAGTCTACTGACAGATACAATGTTGTTGTTGTTGCTGCTGTTTTTAATTGTGGCAAAATACACAGAACATAAATTTTGTCATGTTAGCTATTTTTAAGTAGACAGTTTAGTAGTGTTGAATACATTCACATTGTTGGGCAGCTAATCTCCAGAACTCTTTTCATCTTGCAGTTCTGAAACTCTGCACCCATTAAAAAACAAGTCCCTGTTATTACTCTCTTCCTCAAGTCCTTGGCAACCATATTCTACTTTCTATCTCTATGAGTTTGACTGCTCAAGCTACCTCAAATGCCATTATCCAATATTTACTTTTTGGTGACTGGCTTATTTCTCTTAGCATAGTTTCCTTAAGATTCATCACTGTGACAGTATGTGTCTGAATTTCCTCCTTTTAAGGCTGAATAATGTTCCATTGTATGCATATACCACATTTTGTTTATCTAGTCACCTGTTGATTGACACCTTGGTTGCCTTCATCTTTTGGCTCTTGTAAATAATGCTGCTAGGAACATGGGTGTACAGATATCTTTTGAATGAGTGTGTGTGTGCATGCGTGTTCAGTTGCTAAGTCGTGTCCAACTCTTTGAGACCCCATGAACTTAGCCCACCAGGCTCCTCTGTCCATAGGATTTTCCAGGCAAGAGTACTGGAGTGGATTGGCATTTCCTCCTCTAGGGGATCTTCCTGACCCAGAGATTGAACCCATGTCTCACGTGTCTCCTGCATTCAGGGGGATTCTTTATCCTCTGAGCCATCAGGGGCACCCTATATTTTGAGTACCTGCTTTCAATTCTTTTGGGTATATACTTATCCAGAAGTGGAATTGCTGAAATCATATGGTCATTCTATTTTGAATTTTTTGATGAGCTATTATATTGTTTGACTGTACTTTACATTCCTGCCAGCAATACACAAGAATTCCAATTTCTCCATATCCTTGCCACCATTCCTTATTTTCTGCTTCTTAAACAGTAGCCATTCTAATAGGTGTGAAAAGCTATCTCAGTGTGGTTTTGATTTACATTTTTGTAACAATTAGTAATATTGAGTGTTTTCTCAAGTACTTATTGGGTTTTTGTAGGCATTCTTAGAAATATCTAGTCAAGTTCTTTAAGTGAAAGTGCAAGTCGCTCAGTCATGTTCGACTTTTTGAGACCCCATGGACTATATAGTCCATGGAATTCTCCAGGCTAAGACACTGGAGTGGGTAGCCTTTCCTTTCTCCAGGATCAAAATCCCAACCCAGGATCGAATCCAGGTCTTCCGCATTGCAGGCGGATTCTTTAGTAGCTGAGTCACAAGGGAAGCCCAAGTTCTTTAACCATTTTTTAAATTGGATTATTTGTGTTTTTAAATTATTGTTGAGTTACAGGTTTTTTGTTTGTTTGTTTGACCATGCCTCACGGCTTATGCGATCTTAGTTTCCGAGCCAGGGATTGAAACTGGGCCCTCAGCAGTGAGGCCACAGAGTCTTTTTTTTCCCCCCATATTATCTATATGGTGAAATTTTAACTTTTGAACACAAAATGTTATTTTAAGAAAAAAAAAAAAAGTTTCTCTTTCCTTGTTTTAATGTGGCTTCCAGAAGTTTTGAATACACATGTGGCTCTTGTTAGATGCCTACTGCACAGCACTGCTCTTACTAATTCTGCCCAATTCCAGAATACACTTGGTGATAGGTTTACAGTCCTGGTTTTTTAAAAAGAATGGCATTTTATAAGCACATACTGCTGGCATGTCCCTGATATGCCATCCAAATTTACTTTGAGTCTTAGTGAGCTGTAGGGCTCTAATTATCTGCTTCTTTATGAGTACTTACATAGTCAACTATAACTGTTATCATATTTTTAGGGCATGAAATGTGAATTCCATCAAGCTAAAAATAGGAAAGGCACCACTCATTCAAGGGTTAATTTAAGACTCCAGAAGAGGCAGCTTCACCATCTGGACCCCAAACCAGAGTCAACCATCCAGGGCCAGACACACCTTCCTCTGATGAGCCACAAGGATGATGGTGAAATTTACGCCAAGTCAAAACTTTCTTGTACTTCAAGGAAACAGCATTCACCAATTAACACAAAGGCTGTATGCTCCTGAAGACGCTCTTGCTATTCTGCTGTACAAAGTTCAAAATGACTTAAGGAAGCGCCAGAATCCTCTGAGGCATTTTATTTGTATGTATTAAATCCCTAGAAAAAGAATCCAAGGATTTTCCCTCCTGTATGTTTTCGTCTTGCTGCTTCATGGTCCATGATGCCAGCTGAGGTTGTCAGTACAATGAAACCAAGCTGATAGGATGGGAGCAGGTTATTCTGCCATTTTTCTAGATCTTTAAGTTGCACATCAAATCTGGGGCTGATCGCTCCACACTTATTTAGCCTGCCTGTGAGGTTCACAACAATTTTCCCAGCCCTGTGATCATCAATGATTTCAAATTCGCCAATGTAACCATGCTTCATCATCACTGTTAGAAACTTGATGATGACTTTGGAGCATGGCCTAATAAGGACCTGGCATTTGCTTTTCTTTTTGGCATTGTTGATACTCTTGAGAACATCAGCCAGGACATTCATGTGCACCATTCTGGTGGCACAGAAAGATGGTGGAAAGAGGCAGGCCACAGAGTCTTGTCCACTGGACTGTCAGGGAATTCTCAGATTTTTTTAATATATTCTAGATATTAGCCTCTTATAGAATCTATGATTTGCAAATATGTCAGTCTGTAGGTTGCTATTCTTTAATGGCTTTTAAGAATATGCGGCACTTCGTTGCAGCATGTGGATATCTTTAGCTGAGGCATGCAAGCTCTTAGCTGTGGTGTGTGGGACCTAGTTTCCTGACAAGGGATGAAATCTGGGCTCCCTGTATTGGGAGCAAGAAGTCTTAGCCACCGGACCACCAAGGAAGTCCCCAGTAGGTTGCTATTTTTTTTTTTTTCATCTTGATTTATATTTATATTAACTGCCTGAGTCTTTATATTCTCTTTGGGTCTTTGAATTTTTGACCCCTAGCTGATATTTTCTGGGTCACAACAGTTAACATGCCTTCCTGAAACACAAGACTCTTTGACTGGATTTAGATATTTTCTGAATTCTTCAGTTAATATTAAAGACAATTTCTTTGTTATATCATTTGTACAAGTGGTTGAACTCATCCATTACATTCTTGAATCTATCTAATTTCATTTCTCATTAACTTTAACTTGGGAAGTACCTTGCTATAATCCCCATGCATATGATATTTTAGCTTCATTGATCTTACTCTACCAGTTCTTTTAATTTTGTTCTAGTTTTTAACCACAGTACTTTCATTTTAATTGTTCTCCCCAAAGACAGAGATAATTTTCATACTGTAATTTCAGTGATAACTGATACCTGCTTGGTTAAATTTATTTTTATATATTCTTAAGTTATTGGAGAAGGAAACGGCAACCCACTCCAGTATTCTTGCCTGGGGAATCCTATGGACAGAGAAGCCTGGTGGGCTGCCGTCTATGGGGTCACACAGAGTCGGACACGACTGAAGCGACTTAGCATGTATGCATGCAGTGGAGAAGGAAATGGCAACCCACTCCAGTATGCCTGGAGAATCCCAAGGATGGAGGAGCCTGGTGGGCTGCCATCTACAGGGTCGCACAGAGTCGGACACTACTGAAGGGACTTAGCAGCAGCAGCAGCATTTTTAAATTATAAGCAACTAATTCTTCTGGAAGCAAAGCTACACACACAATGGGAAGCTGAAGCCATGAGCTAACAGAACTCTGATGTGCTTTTTATGCTGTCATTTCTCCTTAAAAAAATTATCTGTGGTATCTGTCCCATAGAAAGCACAGACAAATACAACTCGCATAGCTCCTGGCCAAAAAGATACAGATTTAAAGCACAATTTGAGGGGGACAAAAACAATTTAGTAGAATAATCAAGCAAAGTAACAAAATTTAAAGAACATTGATTTTGGATCTCATGAGAAATGATAGCATTGGTTCTTTTAATCGTCATAGCAAAGGCATACAAACTTCTTCAGTTGCCAAAATCAGTCTTCAGAACAAAATTCCATTATTAGGACCTTCAGTAGACCTATTTTTTTCATTTGGAAACAGCCCTAAGAAACATTCTGGATACCATTACAATACTTGTATTCAAGACTGGATTTAAATGAAAGTCTTAGAGTTCCCAAAGATCTTACTTAGATCTCCAGTAAATTTTCCCTCAAGGTATAGCCAATTTATATAGTCATTATTAGTGCTTGGATTGACAGCAGAAATTGATTTCTTCACAGGTTGGGCACAGAAGGGAGAAAACCTCTGGGAGAGAATGACTTTCATTCCAACCAACAAAAGGAATAAAGACACATTGGGGACATTTGTGTTAGGCTGATTAATGATATTTGCAGACAGCAACCAAAAATATAGTCAAAAAAATTTTTTTAATTTTCTTTGCTTCAGTTTTTCATCTATAAAATTATTATAATAATTATGCCTATTTAAAGAGTTATTGGGGGTTCCCTCATAGCTCAGTGGGTAAAGAATCTGCCTGCAATGCAGGAGACCAGGGTTCAGTTCCTGGGTTGGGAAGATCCTCTGGAGAAGGAAATGGCAACCCATTCCAGTATCCTCACCTGGAGAATCCCACGGACAGAAGAGCCTGGCAGGATACAGTCCATGGGATCGCAAGAGTCGGACATGGCTTAGCGACTAAATCACCATCACCAGAGTTATTGTTAAGAGCGAATGGAACACTATATGTAAATTACTTACAAGAGTTGATTTTAAAAAGAAAATATTCTTCAAATTTATTTTGGTATTTATATAAGGTATGGTTCTCACTTAAGTTTCTCTAGATTATAATCTAGTTGTCTTATGAAATCTTTCTTTCCTTTGCCTTTATTTTGCAGTATATTTTTAATTCTATAATTATGGTATGTAATAGTGTTCTGTTTCTGAAATTTCTATTCACTTATGTGGATCTGTTTCGTGCCATTATATAAATTTTTGTTGTATCATACTATCATTTGCCATCTTGAAAACTACTGTCCTCTCTTTGCTCTTCTTTTTGAAGCTATTTTTTGAGAACTTATCCTATTTAGTACACTTTAGTGAACTTTCCATCAGCTTTATCTTCTTCGAAGAAAAATCCTATTGGTGTTTTGATTGGAATAATGTTAAGCTATAAAATGACTTAGAAAGAATAACCTATTTATGGTATTTGTTTGCTTTCTTTTTCCCCCTTCCAAAATCCTTTGGTGCATGTTGTCTTTAAATATCCAGTAATGCAGTTTTTCCTAAATATATCTTTACTATGTTTGTTGTAATTATCTATCACTTTTACTATAATATTTTCAAGGTGGTTATTGCTCAGTAAGCATATGTTTTCATCATTTATCTTCTACTTTCATATTAGACCCTGGTTATAGAAAATTTAATCATACCTCTCAATTCATTGCTTAATATCAACATCATTTATGTAATGCTTATTCCTGGTCTATTTTAGTTTCTTTAACCTCAATCCAAACCCATGTTCCTCTCCTCACTCTAATGTGTTTAATACGGATTATAAAATATGCATATGTTCTTGGGAAATACATAGTTTTATACAGTATATCTCTGTGTTTTTAATTTACACAAATGATATATGCTATTTTTCTGTTCTATTTCTTACTTTTTTCCCTCAGCATTAATCTTCTGTGATGTACCCATATTGCTGTATATATCTTGCTCCTACCTGCATAGCATTTCACACTCACTGCATTTTATGTACCCATCCCCTAGCATACTTCTACCATAAACACTGCAACAGATGTCCCTGTATAACTCTCCTTCAGATCCATGCAAGAATTTCTTTGGTATGTATATTCCCTGAGATAAGTGAGTCTGAGGCATGCACTGACATTTTTACTGAATTCTGCCAGAATGCCTTCCAGAATACCTGTACCAGTTTACATTACTTCTCCATATTCTTGCCAAACTGATATGCACCATCTTTTCCAATTTTTGCCAATTTGATGGCTGTAAAATTGGTGTATCATTTTTGCTTCAATTTTGATATATCAGCTTACTAGTGATGTTGAGTATCTTTTTATTATTTGTTAGCCCTTTGGGCTTCCTTTGCTTCAAATTGCCTATTCATATCTTTTATCTATTTTTATAATCAGTTTCCAATTTTATTCCTGCTGATTTCGTATATTCTAGCTTCTCTTTTGGCTGCACTGCACAGCGTGTGAGATCGTAGTTCCCAACCTGGGATTGAACCCATGCCCCTTGCATTAGAAGCATAGCGTCTTAACCATTGGACCACTGGGGAAATCCCTCTAGTTTTTTGTTTTTAATTGAAATATTTACGTTAGTTTCAGGTGTATAGGAAAGTGATTCAGTTGTATATGAATGTATGTGTGTGTGTATATATATATATATGCATATATACTTTTATGACAGCTTCCCAGGTGGTGCTAATGGTAAAGAATCTGCCTGCCAGTGCAGGAGACATGAGATGTGGGTTTGATCCCTGGATCAGGAAGATCCCCTGGAGGAGGAAATGGCAACCCACTCCAGTATTCTTGCCTAGAGAATCCCACTGACAGAGGTGGGCTGCAGTCTGTGGGGGGGTCACAAAGAGTTGGACAGACCTAAAGTGATTTAAAACACACACACACATATACTTTTACAGATTCTTTTCCCTTATAGGTTATTACAAAATATTGAGTATAGTTCACTGTGTATACAGTAGGTCCTTGTTGTATATTTTAGTTTTAATGCCCTGTAGATTTTAGTCGTTGCTGATAGATATCTCCTCTTAGTCATTTGTCTAAGTTTATACTTCATTGAACAGAAATCTTCAAATTTTATGCAGTGATAATAATTATTTCTTTATCTCATGTTTATATTTTGGGGTCTTGCTTAAAAAGATTTCCCCCGGTTCATAAAGATAGTCCTTTCATATTCTATTACGTTAATAAGTTGTAAAATTCAATTTGAATCCTCTTAGCATATAGTAAAAATGCAGGATCAAGCTCAATTTTTCTTTGTACAGTGATCCAGTTTTCTCATACTACCTAAGAAGCCATCTATTCATTCCAGATTGTTTTGTGGTTCTGCTGCTGCTGCTAAGTTGCTTCAGTCATGTCCAACTGTGTGCGACCCCATAGACGGCAGCCCACCAGGCTCCGCCGTCCCGGGGATTCTCCAGGCAAGAACAGTAGAGTGGGTTGCCATTTCCTTCTCCAATGCATGAAAGTGAAACGTGAAAGGGAAGTCGCTACAGTGATCCAGTTTTCTCATACTCCCTAAGAAGCCATCTATCTATCCGTTCCAGATTGTTTTGTGGTGGTGGTGCTGCTGCTGCTAAGTTGCTTCAGTCGTGTCCGACTCTTCGCGACCCCATGCACTGCAGTCCACCAGGCTCCTCCATCCATGGGATTTTCCAGGCAAGAACACTGGAGTGGGTTGCCATTTGTCAAATATCAAGTTTATATTTTTAAGCTCTCCATTGTGTTCCTCTGCTTTGTCTGTCTGCTTACACTAACGCTATACTATCGTTACCATAGATTTTCAGTGAAGTTATACTACCACTATATTTTCTTTACCCTTGTTGTATTAGGAACACTTTATCTTATGGGGAATTGCAGAGTGATTAGTGTGGCTTCCTTAAGAGTAATAGAGAGCAATAAGTTTTTAATTTAATGACACATATTTTCTCACAAAATGGAAGAAATATTGATTACATCATGAGTGTCAGAGAGTCTTCAAATCCATATCAAGCAGCTAGGTTGTTTACTTAAATCCTTTTCACATGGATTTTTCAAGGTTGGGGTTTCTTCCACATCCTTTCTTCTGGCCCCACAACACAGGTACCAGGAATACGGATGTGCTTTATCAGGTCCCCTAGGGCAGTCAGCCCTCTGTATCTGTGGATACCGAGACCAATTGCACTACACCATTTTATATAAGGGACTTGAGCACCACCAAGTTTTAGTACCCACAGGGGCTCTTGGAACCAATACCCCATGGCTATCAAGTGAAGACTATAATTACATGGAATTGGTTGATTATCTTACCTATTAGCTTCATTTTGGGGGTCTTGTCTCTACTCTTTCTTTAATCTGCTTTGGATAGAAGTCTTAGTATGTATTAGTAGCAGTGAAGTTGCTCAGTCGTGTCCAGCTCTTTGTGACCCCATGGACTGTAGCCTACCAGGCTCCTCCATCCATGGAATTTTCCAGGCAAGAGTACTGGAGTGGGTTGCCATTTCCTTCTCCTGGGGATCTTCCCAACCAAGGGATCGAACCCATGTCTCCCACACTGCAGGCAGATGTTTTACCATCTGAGCTACCAGGAAAGCGCTTAGTATGTGTTATTCCCTACAAACCGAATTCCTCTAAGTTTGGGGCTTCCAGACTGAAACTACCATGTTACTACAGATACTTTTGTCCAAATGTTAATCTCTTCACTAGGATGCTCCACTTCTCTCCCAGTGTGTCTTCCTCCCTGTTCAGTTCAGTTCAGTTCAGTTCAGTCGCTCAGTCGTGTCCAACTCTTTGCAACCCCATGAATCACAGCACACCAGGCCTCCCTGTCCATCACCAACTCCTGGAGTTCACTCAGACTCATGTCCACCAAG
>NW_011494900.1:3752116-3755933 GCF_000754665.1 Bison bison bison | reverse complement strand
CTGCAGTCACCATCTGCAGTGATTTTGGAGCCCAGAAAAATAAAGTCTGACACTGTTTCCACTGTTTCCCCATCTATTTCCCATGAAGTGATGGGACCGGATGCCATGATCTTTGTTTTCTGAATGTTGAGCTTTAAGCCAACTTTTTCACTCTCGACTTTCACTTTCATCAAGAGGCTTTTGAGTTCCTCTTCACTTTCTGCCATAAGGGTGGTGTCATCTGCATATCTGAGGTTATTGAGATTTCTCCCGCCGATCTTGATTCCAGCTTGTGTTTCTTCCAGTCCAGCGTGTCTCATGATGTACTCTGCATATAAGTTAAATAATCAGGCTAACAATATACAGCCTTGACATACTCCTTTTCCTATTTGGAACCAATCTATTGTTCCATGTCCAGTTCTAACTATTGCTTCCTGACCTGCATACAGATCTCTCAAGAGGCAGGTCAGGTGGTCTGGTATTCTCATCTCTTTCAGAATTTTCCACAGAATTTATTGTGATCCACACAGTCACTCTACTTGCCTGGAGCAAAAAAGAAGTGGAAAATGAAATTTACAACCACAGTGTAAGGAGAATGTTATTGTTTAGTTGCTAAGTCGTGTCCGACTCTTCTGCGACCCCATGGACTGCAGCCTGCCAGGCTCCTCTGTCCATAGGATTTTCCAGGCAAGAATACTGGAGTGGGCTGCCATTTCCTTCTCCAGGGGGTCTTCTCAACCCAGGGATCAAGCCCACGTCTCTGGCATTGGCAGGTGGATTCTTTACCACTGAGCCACTGGGGAAGCCCAAGAAGGAGAATGGAGCATGGCAAACAAGAACATTTTTGCTTTGTTGAATATTTCTATAGGTTTGGATATGCAAAAGTGGGTCCGGACCTTAGCTTGGAAGTAGACCCCAGCCAGAACTGTGTGCTCTGCATAAAGAATTAAGAATTTGCATGGGAGGCTGCAAGCCAGGAAGGAGAGGATGCTGAGGAAATAGTACCCAGGGGAAAGGAAGAGAAACAAGCTAGCTAGTGTGTTGCTGAGCCCTTATATGGATGAAAAGCCAATAGAACAATTCCTGGGAAAAGAACTTTAAAGAAGAATCAAGTTTTCAAGTGGAAGGAGTTCATTTTTTAAAAAATTTATTTTATATTGGACTGAAGTGACTTAGCAGCAGCAGCAGCAGCACAGCTGATTAACAATGTTGTAATAATTTCAGGTGGACAGTAGGAGTTCATTTTTGAGTTGTAAATACTCATACTCCATTTGTCACCCTCAATTTGCACTGAATTCTGATAAAACAAAAAAATCTCATGTTAACAGATATATACACATTTGTGTGTATTGAGGGGGAGAGGGAAGTGGTAGTGTTATTAGTATGTATCAACTATGAAAGGAAATGAGATTCACAGATGGATTTGCCTGGTGCAGAACATGACAACTTGAGTAAGAAATAGTGAAACAATCTATTAACTGACCAGTGTCCAGTGGAAGCAGGAACTCATAACCAGAGGTCATCACAGTAACAAGGGGAAGGAGGAAGAAGCAAAAGAGAAGGAGAAAGGAAGATGAAGGAGGGAAATAATGGTCATTTGTAAAGTGTGCCAAGATTTGTCCAAATGCTTTGCTTTTCACAGATGAGGGTGACCACAAGAATGTAATACCCAGCACTTGCCTCTTCTCTCCCAGAGATTGCCAGCAGTCTCAGAGAGGGATTGGACTTCCCACAGTAAGCAGGCCAGTCCTGTCTATTAAATATAGAAGGCCTCAGTTAACATCTGGGTGGCTTTTAACTAAGCATTAGCCCTTACTTACTCCCAAACATACTCCAAGGGAGCTTGAAGGCCTGGTACTGTGATAGATCACAACTATCTTCTGGCTTCAGGCCCTAAAAGCATCCCCAAATTCATCCTTAGAACAAACCTTTGTTGTAATTTCCAGTGTATCATAATGACTGTGAATATTTTTAAAGGAAAAATACTTTATTAAAAAATAGAAAAAGCCAAAAAAAGAAAAAGCTTGTGAGTCAATCTGTTCTTTTTGTGGAGCTTGATCTTGTATCATCTCTTAGTTGACTTTGATTTAGGCCAGCAACCTTCTGCTTTCTCTTAATCTCACTCTGGGGTACCTGAGCTGGTACCCTAGCTTCCACTACTAACCGTCATTCCTGGTCGAGTCAAGTTGGAGCTCATCAGGCCCCAGACTCTGGGAACTTCCATAATGGACAAGAGTCTCTTTCATAGTCACCCTTGGTCTCAGCCGAGTCTCTCCTCAGCTCTTGGCTGCCCTCTTCTGGGACAGGTCCCTCAGCCACTGCTGTGGGCCAGAAAGCCCCTTCTCCCAACTTCCCTCTGACCTGGGACAGGTGGGATAATCACAACCGTGTATTTGTGCTGCCATAAGATCGAACAATGCTATCTTACCTGTATGTTCACCTCTTAAATGTTGTAGCTATTTCACCAACAAAGAAGATTTTATGGAAGAAAAAAAGAAATGCTGAGTCCTCTAAAATAATAAACCATTGTGTGTGTGTGAACGTGCTCAGTCGTGTCCGGCTCTTTGTGATCCCATGGACTGCAACCTGCTGGGCTCGTCTGTCCGTGGGATTTTCTCAGAAAGAATACAGGAGAGGGTAGCCATTTCCTCCTCCAGGGAATCTTCCCAACCCAGTGATCAAACCTGTGTCTCCTGAGTCTCCTGCATTGGCAGGCAGATTCTTTACCACTGAGCCACCTGGGAATCTCAATAAACATTAAGTGAATTCAATAAAAACAGATAATATTATCTGGTACTATCTGTTATCTCTTCTAAAAATGTCACTTGTAGGTTGCACATCATCACCATTGATAAATATCTGAACGTTTTAAATAAAATAATTTCTTGCATTATTCTGGAATGGCTAATATTTTAAGATTAAATTGAAATATGAAGAGTAGGGGAATATGCTTGATGTTTTTAAAGTTCTCAGTTGAGTGGGAACTTTAGAAATATTTGTTCCTAAAGTTAGTTGGCAGTATGAATTATCTAAGAACACATGAAATACACATGCTCCCTCCATACACACAAACACACTCACTCACACACACGAGTGCATCTTTTGTACATATACACAATGGAGTATTACTCAACTATAAAAAAGAATGCATTTGAGTCAGTTCTAATGAGGTGGATGAAACTGGAGCCTATTATACACAGTGAAATAAGCAGAAAGAAAAACACCAATACAGTATATTAATGCATATAAATGGAATTTAGAAAGATGGTAACAATGATCTTATATGCAAGACAGCAAAAGAGACACAGATGTAAAGAATGGACTTTTGGACTCTGTGGGAGAAGGTGAGGGTGGGATGATTTGAGGAATAGCTTTGAAACATGTATACTACCATATGTGAAATAGAATGAGTGGTGCGAGTTCGATGCATGAGACAGGGCACTCAAAGCCGGTGCACTGGGACAACCCAGAGGGATGGGATGGGGAGGGAGGTGGGAGGGGGGTTTGGGACGGGGGTATACATGTGCACCCCTGGCTGATTCATGTCAATGTATGGCAAAAACCACCACAATATTGTTAAGTAATTAGCCTCCAATTAAAGTAAATAAATTGTTTAAAAGAAGAATTAATTGCTTAGGACCCTCAGATTTTCAAATCCTTCTCTTCTTAGCCATGTACGTAGTTTGTTCCTAAATTAAGACCTTTCCTCTCAATTATATGGAAATGATTATGAAGCTGGGGAAGCAAGGAGGCAAAACAAAAGGAAAAATGAAAAGAATTTTCATACATTGCTAGAGTATTTAAAAGTTTTAAATTTTTATTTATTTGTTTATTTTGG
>NW_011494900.1:3751440-3752016 GCF_000754665.1 Bison bison bison | reverse complement strand
AATCCCATGGACGGAGGAACCTGGTGGGCTGCAGTCCACGGGTCGCAAAGAGTCAGACACGACTGAGCGACTTCCCTTTCACTTTTCACTTTCATGCATTGGAGAAGGAAATGGCAACCCACTCCAGTGTTCTTGCCTGGAGAATCCCAGGGATGGGGGAGCCTGGTGGGTTGCCGTCTATGGGGTTGCACAGAGTTGGACACGACTGAAGAGACTTAGCAGCAGCAGCTTGTGGTGGATCATGGGCTCTAGGCACATGAACTTCAGTAGTTGTAATGCATGGGCTCTAGAGCTTGGACTCAGTGGTTGTGGCCCAAGAGCTTAGTTGCTCTGTGGCATGTGGAATCTTCCTGTACCAGGGATCAAACCTATATCCCCTACGCTGGCATGCTGTTTACCACTGGACCACCAGGGAAGTCCAAGAGTGCAAAATTATATAACTACTTAGGCAAAGTGAAGTGAAGTCTCTCAGTCGTGTCCGACTCTTTGCAACCCCGTGGACAGTAGCCCGCCAGGCTCCTCTGTCCATGGGATTCTCCAGGCAAGAATACTGGAGTGGGTTACCATTTCCTTCTC
>NW_011494900.1:3749660-3750132 GCF_000754665.1 Bison bison bison | reverse complement strand
GTAGAAGCTCTATACAGTCAACAAAAACAAGACCGGGAGCTGACTGTGGCTCAGATCATGAACTACCTTATTACCAAATTACAGACTTAAATTGAAGAAAGTAGGGAAAACCACTAGACCATTCAGGTATGACCTAAATCAAATCCCTTATGATTATACAGTGGAAGTGAGAAATAGATTTAAGGGCCTAGATTTGATAGATAGAGTGCCTGATGATCTATGGACTGAGGTTCGTGACATTGTACAGGAGACAGGGATCAAGACCATCCCCATGGAAAAGAAATGCAAAGAAGCAAAAAGGCTGTCTGGGGAGAAAAGGAAAGATATAAGCATTTGAATGCAGAGTTCCAAAGAATAGCAAGAAGAGATAAGAAAGCCTTCTTAAGCAATCAATGCAAAGAAATAGAGGAAAACAACAGAATGGGAAAGACTAGAGATCTCTTCAAGAAAATCAGAGATACCAAGGGAACAT
>NW_011494900.1:3748813-3749560 GCF_000754665.1 Bison bison bison | reverse complement strand
TGCAACCCCGTGGACAGTAGCCCACCAGGCTCCTCTGTCCATGGGATTCTCCAGGCAAGAATACTGGAGTGGGTTACCATTTCCTTCTCCAGGGGATCTTCCTGACCCAGGGATCGAACCCGGGTCTCCTGCATTGGAGGCAGATGCTTTAACCTCTGAGCCACCAGGGAAGCCCACTTGCAATTTCTACTCAAGTACAATATATGCCACTCTATGACACGCCTGAGGCCAGGGGCAGCGGCCGGGAGGAGCTACCCCACGCCCAAGACCAGGGGCAGCAGCCGGGAGGACCAACCCCACGTCCAAGGACCGGTGGCTGCATGGGCATAGGAGGGCCTAGAGGAGCTATCCCACTTTGAAGGTCAGGAAGGGCGATGGTGAGGAGATACCCCTCGTCCAAGGTAAGGAGCAGCAGCTGCACTTTGCTGGAGCAGCCGTTAGGAGATACCCCACGCCCAAGGTAAAAGAAACCCAAGTAAGATGGTAGGTGTTGCAAGAGGGCATCAGAGGGCAAACACACTGAAACCATACTCACAGGAGACTAGTCAACCTAATCACACTAGGACCACAGCCTTGTCTAACTCAATGAAACTAAGCCATGCCCGTGGGGCAACCCAAGATGGGTGGGTCATGGTGGAGAGATCTGACAGAATGTGGTCCACTGGAGAAGGGAATGGCAAACCACTTGCCTTGAGAACCCCATGAACAATATGAAAAGGCAAAATGATAGGATACTGAAAGAGAAAC
>NW_011494900.1:3748011-3748713 GCF_000754665.1 Bison bison bison | reverse complement strand
GGCAAGAATACACAGAAGAACTAGTACAAAAAAAGATCTTCTATGTCCCAGATAATCACGATGATGTGATCACTGACCCAGAGCCAGACATCCTGGAATGTGAAGTCAAGTGGGCCTTAGAAAGCATCACTATGAACAAAGCTAGTGGAGGTGATGGAAATCAAGTTGAGCTATTTCCAATCCTGAAAGATGATGCTATGAAAGTGTTGCACTCAATATGCCAGCAAATTTGGAAAACTCAGCAGTGGCCACAGGACTGGAAAAGGTCAGTTTTCATTCCAATCCCAAAGATAGGCAATGCCAAAGAATGCTCAAACTACCGCACAATTGCACTCATCTCACATGCTAGTAAAGTAATGCTCAAAATTCTCCAAGCCAGGCTTCAGCAATATGTGAACCGTGAACTTCCAGATGTTCAAGCTGGTTTTAGAAAAGGCAGAGGAACCAGAGATCAAATTGCCAACATCCGCTGGATCATGGAAAAAAGCAAGAGAGTTGCAGAAAAACATCTATTTCTATTTTATTGACTATGCCAAAGCCTTTGACTGTGTGGATCACAATAAACTATGGAAAATTCTGAAAGAGATGAGAATACCAGACCACCTGATCTGCCTCTTGAGATCTGTATGCAGGTCAGAAAGCAACAGTTAGAACTGGACATGGAACAACAGACTGGTTCCAAATAGGAAAAGGAGTTCGTCA
>NW_011494900.1:3747063-3747911 GCF_000754665.1 Bison bison bison | reverse complement strand
AGAACCCCATGAACAATATGAAAAGGCAAAATGATAGGATACTGAAAGAGAAACTCCCCAGGTCAGTAGATGCCCAATATGCTACTGGAGAACAGCGGAGAAATAACTCCAGAAAGAATGAAGGGATGGAACCAAAGCAAAAAGAATACCCAGCTGTGGATGTGATAGAAGCAAGCTCCGATGCTGTAAAGAACAATATTGCGTAGGAACTTGGAATGTCAGGGCTATGAAACAAGGCAAATTGGAAGTGGTCAAAAAAGAGATGACAAGAGTGAATGTCGACATTCTAGGAATTAGCGAACTCAAATGGACTGGAATGGGTGAATTTAACTCAGATGACCATTATATCTACTGCTGCAGGCAGGAATCCCTCAGAAGAAATGGAGTAGCCATCATGGTCAACAAAAGAGTCCGAAATGCAGTACAATTGCAAAAATGCAATCTCAGAAATGACAGAATGATCTCTGCTCATTTCCAAGGCAAACCATTCAGTATCACAGTAATCCAAGTCTATGCCCCAACCAGTAACGCTGAAGAAGCTGAAGTTGAACAGTTCTATGAACCTACAAGACCTTTTAGAACTAACACCCAAAAAAGATGTCCTTTTCATTATAGGGGACTGGAATGCAAAAGTAGGAAGTCAAGAAACACCTGGAGTAACAGGCAAATTTGGCCTTGGGATATGGAATGAAGCAGGGCAAAGACTAATAGAGTTTTGCCAAGAAAATGCACTGGTCATAGCAAACACCCTCTTCAAACAACACAAGAGAAGACACTACACATGGACATCTCCAGATGGTCAACACTGAAATCAGATTGATTATATTCTTTGCAGCCAAAGATGGAGA
>NW_011494900.1:3746046-3746163 GCF_000754665.1 Bison bison bison | reverse complement strand
ACTAAGCCATGCCCGTGGGGCAACCCAAGATGGGTGGGTCATGGTGGAGAGATCTGACAGAATGTGGTCCACTGGAGAAGGGAATGGCAAACCACTTGCCTTGAGAACCCCATGAAC
>NW_011494900.1:3742546-3745319 GCF_000754665.1 Bison bison bison | reverse complement strand
CAGGTTCCATGTCCAGTTCTAACTGTTGCTTTCTGACCTGCATACAGATTTCTCAAGAGGCAGATCAGGTGGTCTGGTATTCCCATCTCTTTCAGAATTTTCCACAGTTTATTGTGATCCACACAGTCAAAGGCTTTGGCATAGTCAATAAAGCAGAAATAGATGTTTTTCTGGAACTCTCTTGCTTTTTCCATGATCCAGCAGATGTTGGCAATTTGATCTCTGGTTCCTCTGCCTTTTCTAAAACCAGCTTGAACATCAGGAAGTTCACGGTTCACATATTGCTGAAGCCTGGCTTGGAGAATTTTGAGAAACAACCCAAACGTCCATTAACACTGGAATGGATGAGCAATTTCTACCTGCAACAGCATGGATGAATCTTAAAAAACATTACACAAACGAATACTCTGTTTTCTCTTTTTTAAAATTATTTTCTTGCTGTTGTTGTTTTTAATTACTTTTTGTTTCTTTTGTTTTTGTGAAGTTCTAGAAAAGCCAAATAGGCAAAGAACACAAACTTTGGACAGTGATTGGTGGCTACTGACTGTTAATGGGTACAAGAGAATTTGCTTGGGTATGGAACTTTCCATATTGTACCTATACATACATAGTTGGATATATAGGTAAAAAGTCAGTCAACTGTACGCTTAAGATCTGTGTTTTGTACTAAAAGTCAATTATATTTCAATTTAAACTAGAGAAATAGAATATATAAAGAAACAGAAATTAGAAAACAAACAGTGACAGGAGTTAAGGGAGAGAGTTGCCAGTTAGCAATATCTAAAATTTTGACCCATAATTCTATTAAATATTCTATCCCATACTGAAGTAAAATGATTTTAAAAATTTATTTTGATTCCAAATGATGTCGCCAAATATCACAGTAATTTCCCAGGCTCTTCCTTTTGCTCAGGACCTGGTCAATGTGCTGAGAAGGCTGAATCTGAGCTCTGGAATGAGAGTGGGCTTCCCGGACATACAGCCTATACAGTTACATGGGATAATGAGCTCCCAAAGAGGCTAATGCTCTGCTGTCACAGTCTTGAAATTCTTAAAAATTTTATCTTTGAACTTGTGTTTTGCAAGAGAAATTTGTTGAGACAATGAAGCCTGTGCGTCAACAGAAGAGATATGTACAATAGATGTGTCTGCTACTTGTTGCTGTTCTTCTTGCACATACAATTTGTGAGGCCCATGGTCACAAAATTTCCATGGGTTCACAATGTGTGAACGTTCCATAAGACTCAAACCGAAGGCAAGATAGCATACTGCATCTATGACTGAGTAAGGAATGAAGCCCCCAGAGCCCAGGTTATCTGCTTGAACTGGAACTAGTTTCCAAAACAGGAAAAAAAAAAAAAAAAGGCAGTGGTGTTCTAAGAAACAATAATCCTTGTATTGTGGTGGTGGTTTAGTCACTAAGTCATGTCTGATTCTTTGCAGCCCCATGGACTGTAGCCTGCCAGGTTCTTCTGTCCATGGGATTTCCCAGGCAAGAATACTGGAGTGGGTTGTCATTTCCTTTTCCAGGGGATCTTCCCAACCCAGGGATCGAACCCATGTCTCCTGCATTGTAGGTGGCTTCTTTACCAACTGAGCCACCTGAGAAGCCCAATTTCTTGCATAGCCAAGTGAATGGTGGCATAAAAGGAAAAGGAAATATAAGGCAACTCATGTTTTCTTTTTCTTTCCTTCTTAGTCATTCCTTATTTATCAGAAAGCTGAAGGTAGAATGTGTTGATAGACTGTATGCAAATCAAGAAGTGAAATACGGGACTTCGCTGGGGGTCCCGTGGTTAAGACATCATGCTGCCAATGCAGGGGGTGCAGGTTCAATCCTTGGTTCAGAAACTAAGATCCCACATGCTGAGGGGCATAGCCGGAAGACTAAAAACACAATGATAAAAAAATAAAGAAGTTAAATAATTGTGCAGTCAATCTAGTTCTAAGACATTTCTATCATTCCAAAAGAACCTGTGTACTCAGAGAAGTAGTCATTTAGTAATGATCTCTTTCTTCAGATTCCGCTGTCATTCTGGCTTTTTATGTTCTACAAGATAAAGTTTTATTTTATTTATAACCAGAAAAAAGAAAAATCAGCAGCACAAAGAGTGGAGGTCATGCTGAAAGCCCACCTGGCGGATTTGAGCCTGTCAGATAAGTGTGTCATCTCATGCTTCCATTCTGTAACTGTTACTCATTTTATATTACTTGGTAAATTATTAATATAAATGTTATAGATGAACTTAAGATTATGGAAACATAAGTATTATGTTTTTGTCTGCACTATTCTGTACTTTTACCATCTCAAAGTTAAAAATGAAACCCCACAATACCTGTTTATTGTTTGAAATCTGGAAGATACAAAATAGTAAAGTAATTACTCATAATTTAACCACCTAGAGGTTACTCTTAAATGTCAGTACCCATCTCTTCAGTTCAGTTCAGTTCAGTCACTCAGTCGTGTCCGACTCTGCAACCCCATGAATCGCAGCACGCCAAGCCAAGACTCACGTCCATCGAGTCAGTGATGCCATCCAGCCATCTCATCCTCTGTCGTCCCCTTCTCCTCCTGCCCCCAATCCCTCCCAGCATCAAAGTCTTTTCCAATGAGTTAACTCTTCACATCAGGTGGCCAAAGTACTGGAGTTTCAACTTTAGCATCATTCCTTCCAAAGAAATCCCAGGGCTGATCTCCTTCAGAATGGACTGGTTAGATCTCCTTGCAGTCCAAGGGACTCTCAAGAGTCTTCTCCAACACCACAGTTCAAAG
>NW_011494900.1:3741147-3741367 GCF_000754665.1 Bison bison bison | reverse complement strand
AGTGCAATTATGCAGTAGTTTGAGCATTCTTTGGCATTGCCTTTCTTTGGGATTGGAATGAAAACTGACCTTTTCCAGTCCTATGGCTGCTTCCAACAACACAAGAGAAGACTCTACACATGGACATCACCAGATGGTCAACACCGAAATCAGATTGATTATATTCTTTGCAGTCAAAGATGGAGAAGCTCTATACAGTCAGCAAAAACAAGACCAGGAG
>NW_011494900.1:3734279-3740963 GCF_000754665.1 Bison bison bison | reverse complement strand
AAGCAGAAGATATTAAGAAGAGGTGGCAAGAATACACAGAAGAACTGTACAAAAAAGATCTTCATGACCCAGATAATCACAATGGTGTGATCACTGACCTAGAGCCAGACATCCTGGAATGTGAAGTCAAGTGGGCCTTAGAAAGCATCACTACGAACAAAGCTAGTGGAGGTGATGGAATTCCAGTTGAGCTATTTCAAATCCTAAAAAAAAAAAAAAACCCATTTCTTAGTGAAGGGAAAATGGACCAACCATCTAAGCATTTTATGAAGGTTAAAGTGGTGGCATCTGAAAGCAAAATATCAATGACTAGTGAAGTCACTCAGTCGTGTCCGACTCTTAGCGACCCCATACACTGTAGCCTACCAGGCTCCTCTGTCCATGGATTTTCCAGGCAAGAGTACTGGAGTGGGGTGCCATTGCCTTCTCCAGGGGATATTCCCAACACAGGGACCGAACCCGGGTCTCCCACAATGTAAGCAGATGCTTTTACCCTCTGAGCCACCAGGGAAGTCCAAGAAGGAAAGTGAAAGGGAAGTCCCGTCTGACTCTTTACAACCCCACAGGCTGTAGCCTACGGGCTTCTCCGTCCAAGGTATTTTCCAGGCAAGAGTACCGGAGTGGGTTGCCATTTCCTTTTCCAGCGGATCTTCCCGACCCAGGGATCGAACCCAGGTCTCCCACATTGTAGGCAGACGCTTTACCGTCTGAGCCACCAGGAAAGGAGGTTTTAAATCGCGCTTGACCAGCTAGCTGGAAGCAGAAGCTGCTGAAAGTTAAGCTCCTCAGGCAAATGCCCTCCAGCCCCACCCAGTCCTTGGGCACAGCAACACTGTCCTAAAACATGGTAGGGACTGTGGCTTTTGGCTTTAAAATAGGACTCCATTTTCTCTCTCTCCAATTTCATCCACTGGAGACCAGACTCAGCTGGGTTGGCATCCTCCTGCTTGGCAGTAGAAACCTTCCTTCAGCATTCCACCTTGTCCTCCATAACAGGGTGCCAGGATGCATGCTACTGTAGAAAGCTGTTGCTTTGGCAGGTGAGAAAAGCAAGGAAATGGAAGGATTATACAACTTTTTCTCACTGAAGTAGGAACTGAGGTAGGAACTTTACCAAGAAACATTCAGCTGACATTCAGCTGGAGTGGAATTGGTTAGAGGGTTTGGGGGTCAGAGTTGACGAAGATGAGAGAAGCTGACGTGAGAAAATATGCTGCTCCAAGGGACCTGAAACGGAGACAGGTAAATCTGTAATAAGGTCAGTCAGCACGGTTCTGGGATTTTCTGCAGGAGAGTCCCCAAATACAGACAGAGAATCTCCTAAAAGCAAAATCACTGAAAAGGGAGGGTTGAGAACCTGGGTGACTTGGGGAGTTTTAGGCTTCCTCTGGTGGCTCAGATGGTAAAGTATCTGCCTGCAATGCAGGAGACCCAGGTTCGATCCCTGGGTTGTGACAATCCCTTGAAGAAGGGAATGGCTACCCACTCCAGTATGCTTGCCTGGCAATCCCATCAACAGAGGAGCCTGGCAGGCTACAGTTCATGGGTCAGACAGGACTGAGCGACCAAGCACACACAAAGCATCTAAAACATAATCAAGATTTGGCTTTCTGTATAAGATGATCAGATGTCAAGATCTTCTCAATTTTTCTAAAAGAAAAATACTACAAAGTGGTTTCTCTTTAATCCAGAAATTCCCCTTAAACTGGAAAGGTAGGAGGGAGGGGGAGGCAGGAACTGAAAAGGCCAGAGGGAGAAGTGGGACTAGATGACCTTAAAGGGCCCTCCCAGAGCAATAGCACCCAAAGGCAGGATAGTCCCCTGAGGGTGAGCTGGAAATTTGTGATAGTGTTTTTTGAGTGTTACAAAGATAGCATTTAGTAAAGCTAAATGTAATCAATGTAACTTCTTTTAAAAGATAAACACCAAATATTTCTTGCTTGACTTTAATGTACGTTGAATTTTCTGGGACTGCAGCTACTGAATACACTGAAGGAAAATTATACCTCCTTTTATGCAGAACGTTACCAAAAAACATTCAGAACTTTTGAAATAATACCAGTAGTAACATGTCAGCTAATGTTTTTTAAATCAAAATAATACACTTGTTTTAGTGTGCATTTATAGCTTTTGCAGTCAAAAATTCCACATACAGAAACCGTTAAGAAATTACTGAGCTATATAAAAAAGTTTAAGTTTGGGCAAAAAATGCTTAGAATTGGGCAGCATCCAATCTAGCAGATAGAAAAGAGCTCCGAGGAGCTGTACAACATGAAAGATTCATCCGTAGAAGGGTGGAGGAACAAGGAAGTTAGAGGAGGCAAAAAAATAAAAGCATTTTGTTTTGTAGGGTTACTTTCCTTCAGTTGATGGCAGGAGTCTGTCAAGCAGTTTACCCAACTGGTGCTGATCAGATGATTCTTGATTAACTAGTTTAAGATTCCATTTCTGGGAGAACAGAAACTGTAATTAGGTTTTGGTTTGGCAACATGGGCCTTGGCATAACTGATTCCATTTTGGGCCTGTTGTCTTATTTTTTAACACTACAGACATATGACGATTCCATTATGCATTCCAGTAAAACTGTGACTAAGCATTTACACATCCAACTGTGTGTTTTATTACAAATTACTTCCAGTTTTTTAAAGTAAAGGGGGTGACACAAAACACTTATTATTTAAAAAGGGAGGAGGGTGTAGATATGTAGAGCTTAGACCCGTTAGCCTAGGGTAAGATTTTTTTTTTTTTTACTTTGGGATCAATAGACCTTTAAGAGCATCATGAAAACCAGGAGACTTCTTATACATTTACATTTAAGCATAAACACTTGCATAAGCACCTTACCCTTTGAATATGCAAATAGATTCATTCTAAAGGGACATTTGGATGAATGCGTGTGAATAGTTTACTAAACTATTAAAATTGGACCAGTGTAAACAGAAAACAACCCTTATTCCTTTGCAGCCTTATGTTTAAACTCTACTCCTGCTGCGTGCTAGGTCATTTCAGTCGTGTCTGACTCTTTGTGACCCTATGGACTATAGCCCTTCAGGCTCCTCTGTCCAGGCAAGAATATTAGAGTGGGTTGCCATGCCCTCCTCCAGAGGATATTCCCGACCCAGGGATCTCATCCACGTATCTTATGTCTCCTGCACTGGCAGGCAGTTTCTTTACTAGCGCCACCTGGGAAGCCCCTTCAACTCTCTAGAATGGCCCTTGTCTGTCTCAGTACAATATCTTGGGCAGTATTTTCACTGTCACTTTCACATGAGTTTTGACGAAGTTTCTCTTCTTGACTACATTTCAGCCAGGCACTTCTGAGCCCTCTCTTGAGTAGGCCTCAACCTTGGCCTGCAAAGATTAGAACAAACACAAACA
This sequence comes from Bison bison bison, assembly GCF_000754665.1. Taxonomy (NCBI): domain Eukaryota; kingdom Metazoa; phylum Chordata; class Mammalia; order Artiodactyla; family Bovidae; genus Bison; species Bison bison. The sequence goes on along the minus strand of NW_011494900.1, from coordinate 3,737,585 downwards.
TAGTTTCTAACAGCTCAAGGCCATATCCCTAGGATGAGTCTCACTCCCTTCAAGTGCCTCCCTAGAAAACTCCATGCTGCCAAAAGAATTGACTGTTGCGGCCAACACCTGAAGATAGAGCCTTGCCTCCCTCTCTGTGGGAGAAGAGACTTTGATAAGGGCCAACTAACAAACACAGATGGGTTTCACAGGCACCACCCCACCCTTTTAGCTTTTTATAATTTTTCACTTCCCTGACTCTGCTAAGGCCCTCCCCTCTCCCTATTCCATTTTCTCCCCTTTAACTGCCCAGCCACCTCTGCACAAATTCCACTAAAAGTTGGGTTCAGTTTACACTGGAATCTTCTCCCTATGACAATGCTAAGTCACTTCAGTCGTGTCCGACTCTGTGCAACCCCATAGACGGCAGCCCACCAGGCTCCCCCGTCCCTGGGATTCTCCAGGCAAGAACACTGGAATGGGTTGCCATTTCCTTCTCCGATGCAGGAAAGTGAAAAGTGAAAGTGAAGTCGCTCAGTCGTGTCCGACTCTTCGCAACCCCGTGGACTGCAGCCTACCAGGCTCCTCTGCCCATGGGATTTTCCAGGCAAGAGTACTGGAGTGGGGTGCCACTGCCTTCTCCGCCTATGGCAATAGTGTAATACTAATTAAAATTTGTCCTTACCACTTTAACTAGCATCTGGCTTTGTTTTTCTTTGATAGTTTTTAGGATTCAGGCGACCCACCTTTTTGCTGAAGTCACCACACCCTTTCGGGTGATCATCTTGGGCCAAGTCCAGCTCCCTTCCCTACGTCTACATCTGGTTTTGGGGTCACTTATGCACCCCCTAACCCACCAAACTTCAGGTTCAGGCCATTCCCAGCAGAGTTCTCTTGCTTAACTCTGTTGTCAGAAAAGCAGCTCACCACAACACTGAGACCCTCAGGTCTGAGTCAAGTGTCCTGTCCTCCAAGCTTCCTTCTTGGTTGGTTTCAGAATGGCCTAAGCACCCTCCTGGGATTAGGAGAACATCAACACAATGATACAGTGGACTCTTGCTATTCATTTCTCTTTCCTTCCTACAATCAATTTTTTTTAAACTCATCTGGTCTTTATTTAAACTTTTTTTTTCTATGTTTTATTGATATATAATTGATACAGGGTGCTCTGTAAGTTTCAGCTGTGCAGCATAATGATTTGAAATGAAAACGAATATCAGGAAATGATTACCACAGTAAGTTCAGCGGGCATCCATCATCTCATATAGAAACAAAATTAAAGAAATAGATATATTTATAGATGTGTAGATATATTTTTCCCTTGTGATGAGAATTCTCAAGATTTACTGTCTTATCAGCTTTTATATATAACATACTTTACCAATCCCTGATGGATCAATGATCCTTTAATTTGGGTCCTTTGCCTGGAGTTGTAAATGCCAATCAAAGGAAACGGAGTTTGGTATAGCAGAGCAGAAACTTTATTCATTGACCAAGGAATGGAGAAGAGAGAGTTCATGCTCTAAAAACACCTTCTTCCCAAGGAAATTTTCAGGGGTAGGAGGGAGACCTGTCATCAGGGCTCTAGGAAAGTGGTGGAGATAGATTTCCTTGAGCAGCCAGGGGCAGCTGGGGCTCACACAGTCTTCCACAATTCTTTGCACATGGTACAAATTGTGCCTAGCAGAGAACAAATCCCTCCTTGGGCAGAGATCTTAGCATGGTAATGAAGCAAAGGTAACTTTCGGATACCTCCAGGTCTCATCTGCTCAGGTATGTTTCTGTGATTAAATCAGAGCCAGCTGGTTCAGAGCAGTTGACCACAGCATTTCTCTTAAAGCACAGATGGAAAACATCTCTGTCAAATGCCAGGTGCTTTAGAAACAAACACAGGGATAAATTAACACAAGCATACTTTAGCTCTCAGGGGCTGGTATGGATGACAATGCAGCAGCATTGATTATGTTTATCATGTTGCACATTACATTGCTAGGACTTATTTACCTTATAACTGGGCGTTTCTTCCTTTTAAGCACCTTCATCCAGTTACCCCTCCCCCATCTCCTACCTCTGATAACCACAAATCTGACCTCTTCTTCTATGAGTCTATTTGTTTATTTGTTTTGAAATATAATTGACATACAACACTATTTAATCCCTGGTACAATATAGTGATTCTGTATTTCTATACATTACGGTATGATCACCATGACCTTTATACCATATGAGGACACAGTGAACCAGAAAACAGACTCTCAGCAGACAGTGAAACTTCTGGTATCTTGATCTTGGACTTAGCCTCTAGAACTTGGGTAATAAATTTCTGTGGCCTTCTGGGAAGGCCACCCAGGTGGGCTTCCCCTGTGGCTCAGCTCGTAAAGAATCCACCTGCAATGCAGGAGACCTGGGTTCGATCCCTGGGTTGGGAAGATCCCCTGGAGAAGGGAAAGGCTACTCACTCCAGTATTCTGGCCTGGAGAATTCCATGGACTGTATAGTCCATGGGGTTGCAAAGAGTCGGACACGACTGAGCAACTTTCACTTTGACTACTTTCAGTTTATGGTATTTTGTTATAATGACCCAAACAAACTACCGGGATTTCAGTTTTTCTGTAATTGTTGAAACTTGCCTGTGATCTAACGCTAAATGCTGAGGATGGGTGTATTCAGTTGCTCGAGTGCAGCCCACCAGGCTCCTCTGTCTATGGGATTCTCCAGGCAAGAATACTGGAGTGGGCTGTTGTTTCCTTCTCCAGGGGATCCAGTGATCAAACTCACTTCTCTTGCGTCTCCTGTATTGGCAGGTGAATTCTTTACCAGCTCCACTCAATATGCCAGCAAATTTGGAAAACTCAGCAGTGGCCACAGGACTGGAAAAGGTCAGTTTTCATTCCAATCCCTAAGAAAGGTAATGCCAAAGAATGCTCAAATGACCGCACAATTGCACTCATCTCACAGGCTAGTAAAGTAATGCTCAAAATTCTCCAAGCCAGGCTTCAGCAATATGTGAACCACGAACTTCCTGATGTTCAAGCTGGTTTTAGAAAAGGCAGAGGAACCAGAGATCAAATTGCCAACATCTGCTGGATCATGGAAAAAGCAAGAGAGTTCCAGAAAAACATCTATTTCTGCTTTATTGACTATGCCAAAGCCTTTGACTGTGTGGATCACAATAAACTGTGGAAAATTCTGAAAGAGATGGGAATACCAGACCATCTGGCCTGCCTCTTGAGAAATTTGTATGCAGGTCAGGAAGCCACAGTTAGAACTGGACATGGAACAACAGACTGGTTCCAAATAGGAAAAGGAGTTCATCAAGGCTGTATA